>NC_091826.1:43061807-43361807 GCF_038994185.2 Dermacentor albipictus
GAGAACAGACGGTGAGAAAAGAAGATGCGAGGCAGGAGCTTCTCCGGCGCATCTCGAGCGGTGTCATTTCATGACTGCCGTGTGCGAAATACAGCCGTGTGAAATTGTGCATTGGAAAAACTCGGGCCGGTAACTAAGAGCGCTGGCGATTCTGAAGAGGCGTGGGGTAAAGAAAATGTGCCTTTTTATTGCGCATTTGTGTCGCGATCAAGTGGACGCCGCGTCTGCATCTAAACGTCTGCGTCATTAGCGAAACACTTGCGCAAGTTTACTTTCCGTTTGCGGCGCTAAGTACGGACATTTGAGTCACTAACGTGCTGCGTTTGCATAACATTTGCTTCGACATTCGCGTTGGCATGGAAGATAGCTTCGCTGCTTATTGGAATGCATCATGTAACCGCACAAAAACGAGGGACAAAGAAGGAACACACAGGACAGGCGCGGAACTTCAACAGAAGATGCGAGGCAGTTTTTGTGCGGTTACATGATGCATTCCAATAACGACCACCAACTAACCCACTTATCCCTGTTAAATCGCTGCTTATTCCCGCCAAAGCATGAGATCTGCTTATGTTCATTTCTTTTTCAAACATTATTTCAGGAGCCTCATGGTTCATCCTCTAATATCCGAATGCTTGCATTAGTATAGATGCACAAGGATTACTCGGTTCTTGCAAACGTTTTTCATGGCCCTTTGTGTTTCCTGAAGCAACGAGATCGAAGTCACAGAAGCACTTCAGAAAGTGGCAGGCCGAGAGAGACCATGAGTGCAAACCACCCTGAACGAGCTGTTGGCAGGTCATGCTACTACCGCTGTCGTTATCACGAGACGTAGCCGGACTGTGCAAACCTGTGCTGGTAACTTGGTGAAGTCGCTAAATTTAGCGAGTGTTTAGTCACTTGAACGATAATCTTGCCGTTCGGACACTTGTCGATTTTATTATTTCTCTTTGGCAGAACTTTAAATAACCTGTAACAAAACCTACCAAAATTGTTCCGGACACTTCGTCTGACTTGAATGCGTCGCCCCCACATTATCCCAAAGGACGATACTTGCGCCTGCATTTGTCGGCATTTCTCAAGGCGGACTGATGAGATTATTCGTGAATCGCCTCGGTTCGTAAAAACTGTTTTTCTATTCAGAGCGGGATCTTGGGATCCAATATCTCTTGAGAAAATGGGGAGTTGTTTTCCCTCGTTACGTTCGGAGCGTGGAGGTAATTTAAAGATACAGTTTGAATATATAGTATAGGGAGGAGTCTAGGAGGAATGAAAACATAAAGATAGAAATTCTGAGCCTGTCGTTACGATTACGATCAAGCACTCAGCGATGTTATTTATATATTGGTTGTACTGGACAGCGACCTAAGTACTTTAAAGAAAAGAAAAGAAAGCATTAGCAACGCTGGTGCACATGGCTTTGTCCTGTACACGTTTCTTTTCTCTCGTGCTCGCGTCCATACCCGCTGCAACCGTCGCATTACCGGCATGCAATGTTGGTGATCAGTAAAATACCCAACAGAAGGAGACTTGAAGAGTTTTTCTTGGGCATTTCGAAACAACCCGCATGGGGACGCAGGTCCACGTGAATGCCTGACACGACAGCATACCGGCTTTTCGCGCTTAGTGAGAGAAAGTGCGAATGCGTAAGTGCTTTAGTTGTCGCACGGCTCGCCAAGTGATAAACAAGCGCAGTCGCCTCTCGAGCGCCCGCCATGTGTCATGTGTCAGTTGTGTGCACTGCTGTAAAAGCTGCAGTTTGGCTATAGTTACGTGGGACACCCTAAAATTATGGGGTTTAACGTGCCAAAACCACTTTCTGATTATGAGGCACGCCGTAGTGGAGGACTCCGGAAATTTCGACCACCTGGGGTTCTTTAACGTGCACCTAAATCTAAGTACATGGGTGTTTTCGCATTTCGCCCCCATCGAAATGCGGCCGCCGTGGCCGGGATTCGATCCCGCGACCTCGTGCTCAGCAGCCTAACACCATAGCCACTGAGCAACCACGGCGGGTGACGTGGGGCACCCTGTATGCAATATGTACATACATATACACATGCACATAAACAAACACATGCACTCTTCTAAGCTTACTCACCTACTCGGTACCTCTATCACATGACCATCTTCCCACAATTCGCATGCCCATACTTTATACACGTTTACATTCCTAATGCTAACGCCTTAAAAAAAAATAGCGATAGCGGTGAATAAAGGGGCGAAGTAGGTGAGGAAAAGGAAAATAAGAAAAAGGGAAAAGAGGTGCCGGCCCCAGGCGACGCACTTGCATAGCTGCGACAGTATATAAATATAGTATTTGGTACACAAGGCTAACTTTATAAACTTCCATGACGATGAACGACCGCGTACACTCCGAAAAAGCCTCGAGTTTGCGGACAACTGCTTATCCGTTCCTAGTGCTCCCTTTGTTCTTTTTTTTTAATGAAGCACGCTATAACCTGGCCGTGGTATGACGGAGAGAGTATGGCATGTTGTGAACATCAGGATGTCACGATTGCTCGACATTCGTGGTAACAAGAACGCGCATTGTTCGCGAACTATTCGAAAAAAAATATTCCATTCGAAGAAAATATTCCATTGGGTGTGAAAAAAAAAAAAAACGTAATTCTACGAGCCCACTCGAGCAAAAAGCTTCAGACCGCGCCTGATTTTGGCCTTCCCGGCGCTGCACCGAAGAGACGGGTGGAAGTGCACTTCCCGGACGTATAGCACGGCTCGCGGGGGTGATTTCCTGGTTTCGGGGCTTTTAGCTCGACATCCGGCAGTCGAGTTCAGCATGGCGGCACTTGCGGGTGCGTGGGAGTGCTCGAGTGTTTGTGTCCCTCTAACGCCCACCGACGGCGAGCACCAGGTGTTCTCCCCCCCCCCACCCACCCCCTTTCCTCCCGCCCTGAGAATAAGCCTTTTTTTTTGTGAGCTATGAACTCCCCCCCCCCCCACCCCTTCCGCCCTGAGTATAAAGCTTTTTTTTTGTGAGCTATGAAATGCAGTGGTTGCGGCTTGTGGACACGAATGAGAACTAGTGAATAGGTTGCCTTCAGTTTGTGCGCGCATATGCGCACCTGTCGCAAGCTAGTTTGATAGTCAAGTCTGTTACCACGGGCTCGGACACCGGGGGTTCCAGCCAATGCAGAGCGTGTCTATCCGCGGAAAGTTCAAGCAGCAAGTGAAATGCAGAAAAATTGGAGAAAGAAAAACAGTTCATCTTTATATCTAGCCACCGAGAGTACATTCCTACAAAAGAATACAATGAAATAGTTTTTGATAAATAACTCATTACGATAGCAGAAATAATTCCTTAAGTGTATGTCCTCTCTTGACACACCAACAACTGAAACCTTGCTCCCAAATGTCAAAAGAGACGAGTGCTGGCTTTGCTTTAACATTTAACTCAAATTAGACTTTTGACGTGGGAAACTGAGGGTATCAAAAATTACGCGTTGGTCTATCGTTTCTTTTCTTTTTCTTTAAGTGGTGCCTCTTGTTCTGCATGAACCAAAGCTACACGTTGTTGTAAAACTCGCGGAGAATCCTCCAGTAATTTGTGTCCACGTTGTTACGCGCAGGCAAACTGAAAGAGAAAACGTATTTGCAATATATTTACAGGGCCATCCGGCGCTCTTACAAGATTGTTCTTGTTGTTGTTGCCTCAAAACATGGCTCGTACCCGCGAGGGGGTTTGGCCACACTGTATAGATTGAAACAGTGTGTGCAATCTCCCTAGCAGGTGCGATCCGAGAGCGCGCCCTAGAGAAAAAGCGTCTTCTTCATCGATGCAGCTTTAGATGCATAGTACCGTGACAATAATCTTATGGTAATTATTACTGATTACTTAAACCATCTTTCATTACATTACTTTGTCCCCAAAATGCCAGCAGAAGGTATTTGGAGCGCATCTGATTCCATTACGTTCAATTGTTTGCGAGTCATTAACGTTCGTGTAGTTCTTTGTTTTTCATGCGTGAAACACAGCCCGCGAAACTATCAAAAAGCCGCCGCTGCTCCTGGGGGCTTGTACAGCACGGAGGCCTTCTTTTAGATGCAGAAAGAAGAGCTATGCAAGAAGGACGTTGCACAGAACCTAATGTGATGTTTTCATACGTACTCTGCTTACTCTGCGTTGCCGTTGTGGCGGTAAACAAAACCAGTAAAAAGTCAGAATTTTGGTCTCTACTAACCGTTTCGTCAGTAGGCTCCTAACACCGTAAGCTTGGCTTCATCCGATAATCAGGCTTCATTTAAAAGAGAAAAAACATGTTTCGACTTAGCTGCGTCACCCGGTATAGTTCTTTAACCTAACATTCTTCATGCCAGCTGACTTTTTATCAGCGCATTAGTCAGTAAGTGCTCATAAACCTTGTTGAGACCAAAGATAATTCTTGTCTGCGCGCACCACTGGCGCTGATCGAGGATAGCGAGAACGTGAACAAATTTTCTTTATCTCGTGGAACAGCACAAGAAGAGAGAGAGCGAGAAACGGGGTGGAAAAGGCGAGGAGGCCAACCGGAAGAGGTCCCGGTTTCCTGCCTTGCGCTGGGGGAAGAAGGGTCAGGAGAAATGAAAGGCAGAAAACATAGCGGAGAGATAAAGTAAATGTACGAAAAAAAAGTGAATAGACGAGGTGGGGAATGCTGGGGAGAACGATGCTATCTTTAATAAGCTACTCGAACGCAAAACCTTCGACAGTGCCTTCAGTGACTTGCGCTGAGACGACTGTCCAGGACTGTCTGATCCAAAGGGGCCGATCGTCAAGATGGGCCAACGTGGTAGCGAGTGACTGCCTGTGTGCTTTGTATCGAGGGGGGGGGGGGGACGGCAAAGAACGTGTACAATAGTTTCCTCGCGGTCACATTGATGACACGCAGCGCCAGTTTCCCCTTTTCTGCAGAAGGGCAAAGGATTGGACAAAAGTGACGCGAAGCCCCAATTGACAAAGTACCGTTGTCTCGGGTCGGGATAGTCCAGGAAGAGGACACATTTGAGGACTGATCCGGTCGATGTGGACGCGTGCTAGAAGCTATGTGTGCTCCACAACGATTGTCTGGAATAATTAACAAGCAGCTTCATCGGCACGTTCGTTGCCCATTACGGCACCGTGGCTTAAGAGCAACTAAAAGGTGACGTCGTGCTCTTGCTCGACGAGGCGATGAAGGAGCTCTCGGATTTATAGAACTAGTTGTTCGTAGGGTCCACGGCGTAACACGGAAAGCAAGCAATGCAGAGCTGCTTGGAGTCACTTAAAACACAACATTTTTGAGGCGGTTCCTCACGAATTATGCGAAGTGCGATACGAAGAGCAGCAAGCTCCGTGGCCGTAGGCGTCGTCTGGTGGGATGTCTCAAACTTTACTGCAGTGACATTCACAGGAAAAATGAGTGATCCTGCAGACCTGTCCATGGTGGTTGAAGCATCAGTGTACAGATGGATATAATTGTTGTATTTTTCGTACAGCAAGCTATCTCAAAAGGTCACTCGCCTCCCTTGCCCTAACTTAATTGCACCATTCCCATATTTTCTTAACGTTTGAAAGATATTTTCTTCCTAAACATGGTATTGGTGGACTAAATATTGAAGTTCACTTCGTTATTTCGAGGATTTGAACGTATTATGCTACTTAGAATACGTTCCGTGGAACCGAAAGCACTTAATTATATTGAATATTCTTGTGAAAGTGAGTTTTGTTAAATAGAGGTCAAACCGCATGACTCATTCCAGGTGACCTTTGCGAAGAGAACGTCAACGAGTGCCTGTCGAGCCCGTGCAAAAACCGCGGAGACTGCGAGGACGGCGTCAACAGCTTCACCTGTCACTGCACTCCAGGCTACGGTGGTCCACTGTGCGAACTCAGAGGTAGGTACACCACTCTGAACCGCCGGGTCATAAAAAAAACTGCTTCATAGTCACAGTAGACCCGGAGCAGCGCGATACGACAGGGACCAAGAATGAGAAGCCACATGCACAGCGCTAATTTTCAACTAAATATTTTATGTGATCACACGTTCTTTTGTTAGTTAGTTAGTTAGTTAGTTTGTTTGTTTGTTTGTTTGTGTCCTTTGTATTATTTTCGATCCCCTGACACTGTATCAAGAACGCGTCCGATCCAACAAAAAGTTTACTTGAAAGTTAGCGCTGTGCATGTGTCTTCTCATTCTTGGTCCCTGTCATATCGCGCTGCTGTATGTCAGCTATGAACCCAAACCAACTAGTCGGGCAACGTGCCCTAGCAAGCTTTATAGTCATTGCATACGAGAAATTAAAGGCCTCTTGGCCTAGTGTATAAGCTTAGTCAGTAGTGTCACTTGGGAACCCTAAGGGGCGTGAACACAACATTGCTTCGTACAGATGCCTCCAGAGATAACTGGCACTAGAAAGTTACCTCACGCAGAGTGAAAAATGGAGAGCTCGGGGTCGGCGTTTATCATAGTCGTTACTATTAATGTCATATTATAAATGAAACGCCACTTGGGCTGGTTCATAAGCTTAATCAATAGTGTCGCGTAGGAGCAATAAGAATTTAAGCGTTGCATGTACGAGTAAGGCAGACAGATCTTTTCTTTGGACATGTGCCTCCAGAGGTAATGCGTACTCGAAAACTACCTCATGCAAGGCGAAAAAAGAAGAGCTATGGGTTCGAGGGGCTCAAGAAAATTGTGACGCGCGACAACGTTACCACGTCCCAGAGGTGAGAATATAGACAGGTCAGGGAGAAAGCAAGCTGTCCAAAGCCGCTTTCCACGGCAAGTGCTTCGTAGTGGCTGCAGGACAAGTCACTGAAATCCCTGAAGTCACCTCAGCCTCCAACCTAGGCATCTTGCCTGTCGTTTACAAATCCGCACGATCATACAAACGCTTAGTCCGTCAAACGTTACACTTCTGGGCAGCGTGCCATTATACTCCATGAAGAAGTTTGAAACTAAATCAGTCGGTCTCGTTTCTTGCAAGCACGTCGAGAAAATTATTTACCGTTTGCGCTAGGGGGCGTATAATAACTCTAAGCACGATAATTCCAGACAGTCGCTTGTCAACTTGTCAAGACTAAGTTATGACGCGTTCTGTGGGGTAACTCTGAAGGTCCCAATCAGGAGCTGCCATGTGTGTCACCGAGAGCATCTTGCCATACCAGTAAATGTCCCGTCGTGCCGCGGGAACTTCTGTCATCCTGTGCGCACGTCAATGTGGCATGTAATGTATGCTATCGAAGCATTCAAACCTGTAGTTCGGGCGCAGCGCGTCGTTCCATTTGGTTTTAAGGTGGCCTAACATTTGTGTAACCTCCTGACATGTAAAGGACGAGCTCATGACAAACTGGTAGATCACTGAAAACCAGATTTAGGTGCAAATGAAGCTGTTTAGTCTTCGTTCGATTTCTACGTAGGAAGCAAGGGTTCTTTTCATGCGCTCCGTTGCATCCGAAAATGGACTCAGAGTTCACCAAAAAGGTAGAGGCATCGAGCGACCAACATTGGCTGAACACTGGTCGACAAGTCAATGTGTCCTTATCGGGACAACTGCTTCGTAGCGTTTGCCTACAATCTGAGGTTTATCTCGTTTGCTCTTGATCATTTGCATGCGCGTCGGCCTAGCATATTGCATGTCCGTTAGCGCTCACGCACATGGTTGACCTTTTGTTCTGCATCAACTTGAAACCTCATCAACTGCCTCTGCTCTTGTGCCGTGAACAGACACATGCCCTGAAGAACTGCAGCAAACTGACAAAGGGACTTTCCACTGGCAACCCGTACCGCATGGCTCCGTGGCCAAGATTGAGTGCCCGTATGGCGCGTACAATCCGGCCAGCGAGTACAAGTACGCGCGACGCAAGTGCCGCCTGCTGGCAGATGGGCAGACTAGCTGGATGAAGGTCACGGCACAGCACTGTCGATTCCAGGCAAGAAGCCTCTTTCATTACCCTACCTGTTTGATCGCTCTGTGAATATTGTTCATTGCCAATCACATAGCTTCGAAAAGAATAACTCGGTGATTATCCATTGCTTCCCACCTTACGCAGAGCTTCCAGGCTGCAGAAAACATCACCTCCGAACTGGAGCTTCTGACACATGACCCGCGCAATATCAGGCCTGACCAGCTGCGCAACTTCGCTGACAAGATCGAGCCGATTGTTAAATACGCCATCAAAGACATCAAGGTAACCAGCCACAGAGTGTCGGATACACTGATGCCGATTGTCAAACAGTTGTGAATTCTCTAAACTTTGCTCGTGGCATTCTGTTGTGAATTTTCTTACATCGGAAGTTGGGCATAGAAAGCGGTGACAAGGTAGTCGGCCAGTCTTCACACTGTCGAAAAATTGACCGCGAGAACAGGCCCAAACGTAAGCAAAGCAACACAACGCAAGCGCTAGTATCAACTGAAGGTTTATTTCAGGACGATATGGGTTATAAACTGATAAATTGCTCCGGCACTTACGCATAGAAAAGGTATATAGCAAAGATAAAGTAGGGAAGAAAGAAAGTGTCGCAGTTTCGCCCGAAAGGCGCAGGAGCGTCGGTTGCGATAGAAAATTATTAGACAGGCAGCTATACGAAGAAAGGATAGTAGTCTTATCTGCCGTACAGGAACTTCTAAACAACCGCTTACTAACTCAATTGACAAGCATATTGTCATGTGCGCACAGGGAAACATGAACAAATATCGCTCGATTACCGTGGACCCTCGCCGTCAATGCGCTAGCGTAAGAAAAGCGGCAGGAACAGTGAGTGAATCTCCCTTCGTGCTGCCTGTCGCTTCAACGTGAACTAAGCGGACAGAACACAGTCCACACGAAGCCATCAGCTTTCGAGACGCCTAGACACTGTACCCACTGCAGATGGCTTTCAAGACAGGATCCGCGTGGCCGATGGTGACAACGACGGCGGAACTTCTCCTGGAGTGTCTATACAATTGAACAAAAAACAGTATGTTCGTCAAAACATAGTCAAATCAGAAACATACTCAAGGCATAAAACGTGTGGATGTCATCCCGCTCTCAAAAAAAAAGAAAGTGCTTCATCATGAAGTGCTAGAGCGGGCTTCGCAAGAGATGTAGGCTACTCTTTCCACAGCCTCTCAAGAACAATTATTCTTCACCGACAGACATCCACTCAAGCGGGGAAATTCACAAATGGGCGTGCAACGTTAACCCTTGATTTATTTCTCAGGCCTTGATTGCCCATATATATATTACCCTAACAAGTACCAAGGTGCTCCTGAAAAGTGCACAGAGTACTGTCGGTGTTTGGGAGGTGTGAGCCAGGCGCCTATACTCATATCTTAGTCGTTTCCTGCATCAGTGTGGAAGCTGCTTGAGTGCTTAGACAACAGCAAAGCTGAATGCCCCTCAAGAAGTTTCAATCCGCGCCGCGTCGCCTGATCAGCGTTTTCTTGTCATCCTGTCGATATATGTTCAACATATGATGAATAGACAATTCTTCCGGCGTTGTAACCATAAGGTGCGTTTTATATAAATCCTAGAGAAGCGCTTGGCTTCACTTAACGCTTTTTCAGCAGTTCATTTCAGCCTCCTTAGAGAGTAGTAAGGACTTTTAAATGTTCATCCGCGCCGCGTCGTCTGCTCCATGTCTATGGGCCATATACTCGCCACCGTCATCATCTACTGTACTGAAAGGAAAAGGTGAATTAAGGATGCAGTGAACAATTAGGACATTATGGCATCCCTCCACCATCCCCTCATCACCAGTGAAAATGCTCGGGTGCCCTCTGCTGTACTAGCAATCAAACCACATTCACGGCTTGGTACCGCCCCTGTAGACGTAGTAGCGTCGAAACAGACGTCAGATGCCAGTAATAACGATAAAACCTACCTAATGTTTTGCCCTCGGCGGGAGATGAGACTAATCGATGTCTAATTGTACCATTCATTTCTTTCTGTCTAGGCGGAGAGCTAGTGGTAAGCGCGAAATCGGGTCGAAACGGGTGGTCCGATATGCATTGGCGCTGCCATTACGGCTACGTAATCATTGTTAGGGCGGCTTTTCTGGTTGCCCGCAGTAACCGCCCCAATAATTCGTGGTATACGACGTGCGTGCACGTTAGTCTAACCTGTCACGTTAGACTAACGCACCATCCGCACCAACTAGCCCGCCAACACATTGTGCTGAACTGTCACGTTTCGTTGTAATGCATCGTGCACCAAGCAAAAATCTGATGCCACCCCGAATCTCCGATGCCGCCACTAATCAGACTGTTACGCCCGCAGCCATACTTCGCTGCGCAAGGATATTGTCTATGGATACACCGCATAATTTCATCAATGCTGCAAGTTAGTTAGGAGATGGAGGTTCCTTTTGTTTGAGTTTTTTTTTATGACGACAAGGCTGTCTTCTAAGCGGCGCACCCTTGGTCGTAGAGTTATAACAAACTCTATGCGCTTATTTATGCGCTGCAGAGGCATTGCCCTCGCGCTGCAGGCTGGCATTATTTTATCGCCTACGCCGCATTTCCCGTCGAAAACAGGAGACGGTATTCATCTACAGGCGCAGCCAATGCAAATAAGATACTACAATAAAAGACACGTTCTGCGAACCGATCACAGTGTAAAACTTTAAATAAATAAATTCATCTCAAATACCAAGCAAATGATTTCACGAATATTCAAAGGCCACCTTGAGTAACCTGGGTGGCTGTGAAATTTGCCTTGCGGGTATGGAGCGTTTAGACATTGGTGCATTAGCAGTGAAGAGTAAAGGTGACGTCGTGCCACTTTGAGGACTGAGACACTACTTTGCGAACGTGTCGTGTTTCATTTTTTTTTTGTATGTTATCGTCCTGGTGGAATTGTGCCGTGCTTGTGACTCGGTGTTCTTATCGTCTCTTGTCGAAACAAACCTTTTCTAAAACCCACTCTGCATAGCACACGACAAAGAAGTGACACAGAATTTCAACAAAGGTACGAATTCATTTACCGTGATTTTTATATGCATTCGCGTGGACATCGGTACCGCCGCCACGGAAGAGCTGAACGAAAGGAAAGTGGATATGCAAGCGCTTTGAACGCCAACAAAGAGAGAGGGCAGTGCGAGCGTAGACACAGCCGACGCGGATCAAAGTGTAGTGTCTGTTCTTATCAGCTTAATATCTGATACGGGTTCCATTTGGACCCAATATGATATTAAGCTTATTTTCGCAAGTTGGCTGAGTGCTTCAAGCCTGCTTCACCTCTGCCGCGGGTCGGCCCGGTATCGCACTATCTCCGGTATCGGCACACAGTTTTCGCACACGCAGAACATGAATGAACGGAACCCTAGCCGTAACCAGCTTCGCTGATAGAAGATCGATGAACTCGCAGTTCGGTACCGGCTTCGTTCGCAATCCTTATTGCGATTCCAAGTCTCTGGTGCCCACTAGTTAAGGTGCTTTTGAAAGGCTTTTATCAAAAGGGATTTATGCAGTACCAGCCCTCTAGCTTTAGTATAGCATGGTATAGCAAGTATAGCATGCAATAGAAGGGAGTAGTGCTTACCGCGTTGCTATGTTAGCATAAGTTGCTCGTACCTTTACTTAGTAAGCGAATTATTGTGCAGACGTATTCTAATACTTCATAATGGAAACGAACTTTAGTTTCTTCGCAAACTTCCACCCTTGTTTATCTTTCCTTTCCAGATCGCGCAAGCCATGATTCACGTAATCAGCAACTTCCTCGCCCTGAATGACAGCGTCATTGAGGAAGGAGATTCCAGCGGAGTGGCTGTCGAAAAGTAAGTGACCATGTTGTATGCGCCGCGTGGGTTTCCCGGATGCGATTTCATGTCAGCGTTAAACCAAACCTGTAATTTCTCGGCGTTTTCCGAGTTTGTACATAAATACGTTTGTACCACGTCACCTCTTACAGGAACCTTAAAAGGTAACTTCAGGTTAAGCTTGATGGGTGACTCATTGATCTATTCGTCGGACACGACATCCCAAGCCCACACTGGTGCAAGTGGTGATTTTTTTGTGTGTGTGCTTTGGGATGTATCACAACATTGGCTCTACTAAAATCGCCGCAAGGGAGGGTTACGAATTCATTTTTATCACCTGCGGTTTCTTGACGTACACGTAAGTACATCAATCTTTCTTTTCTTTTCCTTCCATTTAGCCTACATCAAAATTCAGGCGCCATGGCTGGCCGTCAAACTCAGGACCTCGGCCTCAACAGTAGAATTCGATAGCTATTGAAACTCGGGGTGCGGAAAGCTGGATCAGTAGATTACACTTGTGCTCTACCAAAATGTCGCCCTCGTCGTGAACGAGCTCTTCGTAAGGCAGGGAAGGCGCAAAAACCAAAGATGGCCTTCAAGTTTCTGCGATAACCTTGTGCGATGTCGGGGGACTTTGACAGCGCCTGCTTGGAACTAGGTAACAGCTATCGATATACAAGAATTACAATGCATTATCAAGCGACCAATGACTGATCCTATGGCGCGTATTCAGAACACCTTGTGAACTAACAGCCCGAAGGTGCGAAAATACTTAGTAGTTCGTTACGTCATAATCGGGTTTGGGCGCTGCCAGTCGGCGCGAATAATAAGATGAGAAACTTCGTTAGGTTAAGTAAGGCCAGGTAAGGTTATTTTACGTTATTGGTTTCAGTATTTCTCCGCTAATAGCCATAATTTCTTTTTTTTTTACACAACAATGCATCGTTATTCTACAAAAATTATTTCGCAGAGCTAAACCAACCTAGTGTTGTTCTAAGCCTCTGCTTGAGGGGAATTCTGAACTTCGTCACTATCTTCTTCCCTCTATCCCACTTTCCTCTTTCTGTTCCCCCTTTTCCTTCCCCTAGTGTAAGGTAGCAAACCGGACGCTCGTCTGGTTGACCTCCCTGCCTTTCCTCTCTTTTCTCTCTTTCTCTCTCTTCGTCACTAGCGGTGGTGAACATCGAACAGGCGCAATGTCGCTTCAAACGCTTCGGCGCTTCGGTAGCTTTGACCGAGGGACGGAGTCCCAGCCAGCGGTGGTGCTGTAGGTAACGTGCTAACGGGTCACGTGCAGGCTGGTTTCCGTGGTGGAGCGGTTCACCTCGGAGGTGGTGCTGGGACCCGGCGCGCTCATCATCGAGAACGAGAACCTGGTCGTCAAGGCTGTCGCCTGGTCGCCGAAGCTGCTCTCCCAGGGCCAAGATTTCCTCAGCTTCTCGCTGCGCTCCAACGGCGACCACTACCTGCACGAGGAATTCGCCGGCGACGGGGACGAGCAGGATGGCGGGAACGTGAGTGCGAGCTGAAGAGCGCCATTCCCGGGGTTTTGGGTGCCACGCGGAATAGTGTATGCTTCTATTTAGAAACTGTACAACTTACCGTAGCCTGTAGTTTAATTTCGCATATAGCCTTACGGCCGTTACCGTTACCGACGCCACTTCCTCCGAACTCTGCATTCAAACTCGATGGCAGGAAGTATTAGCAATGTTAACGATAAAAATGGCTGTGGCTTAGCTAAGGTTACGCCCAGGATGCGAAGCATACTAGCCTTTATTTTAACGCGACAGCGTTACGGAGGTCGTGTCGCAGAAAAGCCGGTGTCGTCGGTGTCGGTGTCTGCGGCGTTGCACTTCATGAATAAATCGTTGTCGCGCCGAACGCTGCGTTGCTCGACGCTCACCGCATCCGATGCGGGGGGCGACGCCGCGAGCGACGGCGCGAGTTGGAGCCCCATTCTCCTCTGTCGTGACGTCATGGTGTCACGTGGTATTGAAGGCGACACCGCCGCACCTGAGGAGCTGGGTCGAGCTCTAGTAATGCTTCGCATAAAGCTTTAATGATATGCTAAAATACGTAAAAGTTTGCAGAAAAAGAAAGAAAAGCTAGCAAGCCCTAGGCAAACTATAATGTACTATAGTATTGTTGGACATGACGCAATGAACATAACATTATACTTTGACATCGCCCACAGGACTGTCTTGATTTCGTTGAATGAGTCATATTTAAAAGTATCAATGCGCTATACTTCCTGTCTTCTCGTAGCTCTTCTTTCTTGTCTTTCACAAGGTTATTCCCTTTTAGCTAGCCGTTACAAATGGTCGATGAAACGACTTAAGAGAAGACGGTTCAGAAGTGGTCGTTTAAAGTGAATGTTGCACTTCTAATTTAATCTCGAAGTCTTCATAAAACTTGCGTTTGTGAAACTTCAGTTAGGCCTCGCAATAAAGCGTGGCAGCCGAGGAATTTTACAGCCTGTATTAATTTCAGCCTAATGGTAACGGTGCGCTCTTCGTCTTCTGGCTGCGGCGCAGAACATCGTGATCACCATCCCGTTCGAGGCGCTGTCTATGGCCATCAACAGCTCTCTCCTGGCCGCTGGCGAGGCCTATCGACCCATCCATGAAGTGGAGAAGGGACCGCGCATCGCATTCATCTCGTACCGGAACGACAAGTTCTTCCGGCCAGCTCGCTACACTCCTGCGTCCCTGGTTAGCACAGGTGAATGGGTTGGAAAGTGTTGGAATGCATCTGCTTTTCCCTACGAGTCACCTATGTCTAGATTGTGATGAGTACGGCCTATTATTGCGTAATGTGCAGTAATGTCATGTTGATGAACACCATGATCTCTGCAGAACCTTCGCATGCGTCGTGGTCTGCCCCGCCATTCGGGCTTTCATGATAGGCCGGAATAACGTTCAACATTGTCACTGCTGTCTTGCATGTTCACGTCACACGTGCCGCATAAAGACGCGCACACACAAACGCACAGGGACACACGCCCGCACAGTTTATATGAGGATTTTCTGTAAATATTCTCTTTACCCGTTGAAGGAAATAACCATTTGGAATAACATATGTTTCATCAAACTGAGGGCCTAAACCCTAGATTCCGAGGACTTAAGCTGCACATTCTTCTGGTCAAGCCCTTTTCGTTGGAAGGTTTTGTCAGAAATTGCAAAATTCTCTTCAACTGGCACGCCAAACTTGAAACTTGTAACTGTGCACTAAAAACATCGCAATACGTCGCTCCTGAGCCAGAAGGCGGGCAAACGCAATATACGGAGCGATTGATTATTTGATGTAGTGATGGAGCTCGGGCTTTGTGGCTAACGCGAGACCGTACTACAATTACTTGAAGGAGACCCCTGAACGCTGCCAAAAGTTCTGAGTTTGCCTTCACAGCGTCATCCTTTTCTCTCGTTCGCAGGGCAAGTCGTGCTGTCAGCCAAGATTGGTAACGGCAAGATTGAAAATCTCACCGATCCTTTGGTCTACTCGTACCCGACTTACAATGCCGAAAGATACGTCTGTGCATTCTGGGATGACCGCCGTGAGTATGGATTTACAATTTGTCGTGCTTTTAATAAGTGCATCAAACAATATGCCATCTGATTTTCATTTCTAAATCATATAAAAAAAACACGACATAGCCCGTGGCAAATAGCAGTGCACGACTACCTGAAGTATAGGAAAACTGGAGAAGCCACACGCATTAGTTACATGAAAAAGTCGCGGCACATGTCTAGTTAATTAGCCGCTTAGTCTTCATGGCACGTCCGATTGTAACGACTGCTGTATCTAGCCAAAGTTGTGATTTCGAAGTCCTGAAAATGTGTTTTTATTTCAGGTAAGGAGTGGTCTACCACCGGCGTAACAACGAATCGGTCTGGAAACGTGACTGTTTGCACATCAACCCACATGACTGCGTTTTCTCTCCTTCTGGTATGCCATTGTTGACACCTACGTTCTTTGGTCCTTGATGGGCGTTCGAGCCACTTCAGAACTACGAATATCTTCGCGAGAAAGCAGTTGTGTTGTCAACATGTTTGATGCTCTAGGGTGATTATTATAATAGAAAAATGTTCTGCATAAGTGATTTGTTTCTTTATTTTGAGCGATTATTCCTAGAAATCTCTAAGACATATAGAAGAACATAAAAAATCGGATAAACTATTTCCTGTGCCAATGTTTCGACGAGAGGACTTATCAAAACTTGTCTAAGATTCGTGCGTGCTTTTCCCCTTTCGTTTCCATATTTCCTGCACAATTGAGCCTCTGTTGTCCAAATGGAACTGCGTCTACCTTTTGTTAGACGGTACCTTAATCCATCGGAAGGTTGGGCAGGGATACTCGAATTATTAGATAGTCGAATTGCTAAGAATGTTGGCATTCGAGTGGTGTTATCGTTAGGTCGGATTCAGTTAATGTTTTATTTATTCCAGAATTGAGCGCATTATTTATTTGATGTATAATGTAGGTGACTATTAAATGTAAAAGACGATGATCCTCTGCCTGAAAAAGGAAACGTTTTGGCAGTCTTAAACATCTAAACTTCTCAGTTAAGAATAACTGGCGCTTCATTAAAAGTTTACTGTCACAGGAGCAGTGAACTCCATGTAGGCTACGCGATGAATAGTTTCTATTCCTAAACTGGGATGAAGTGTGGAACTGTGCCCTTAAGGCAAGTGGTTGTTTAAAGCACCCTGCTTAAACAGATGTTTTGCCTATTTAAAAAAAAGGTAATATTCTGAGTCGGAAAAGTTTCGAGGAAGTTTTAGCTCCACGCCAACTCCAGTTGCCCTATACAAATGCGTGTAAAACGCAGACATGCACACGTATGAGAACCAGTTGACTGATCTGAATGAAAATTGTTGCATTTGAGAGAGATTTAATTTTAGTCGCTCTTGGAAGCAGTATTTCGATTTCGGCCTTCAATGATATGGGGAAGTTGCTGAAATTCAGTAATTAATAAAAAAACTTTAGGTTTACAATTCCGCAACTCCACACCAAAAACAGATATTTCACTTTTGTAAATTGAATCTACTAGGGCATCTCGAGACGACAAAGACGCGGGTTTTGAAAACGTCAGACTCACCAATTAGAGGTGCATTCCATTGCAGTGCATAACCCCTGAATTTTGTCTAGTTGGGTTGTATCATTAGATTCAGTTTACAAAACTGTGACATTGTTTTTTTCAAATCGTTTTTATTGCGCAGTTAGGGATTTCTAAACTTGATATTAGAGGCATTTTCGACAATTTTAATAAAGGTGCGTCATCGACTAAGAACACACCACTTTATATTACTTCAGTTACACTTCGTCTTTGAAGTGCAGTAAACACCGTAATAACTGGCACAGGTGTTGCCGATAATAACAATTCTTTCGTTGCCATATATTTAAGCAGGAGTTCCCGACCTAAATCTTTCTCCTGATGGGAGTTGATGAAATTGTGGCAGTGGCCTATAACAAGAAAGAGCCAAATCAAACCACAACTTATCTTCCTTGTAATTATTAGCCACGTATAACAGTTCAGTTAGGTTTCTAGACTAGTATGTCGCTTAATAGAGATTTAGAGTCGCACGGTAATGAATTAAAACATTGTATGGGTATAAAATGTTCGCTGCGTTTGCTTATTTGACAGAGCTTCTGCACGTTTAGGTCGTAAATATCCCTTGCTTTCTTTTCCTTTCTTATAGGATCCTCTACCAGGAACCTCATTGGCACCCCACCACTACCGCATTCTGTCTCTCATATCCTACGTTGGATGTATCATGTCGATCGTCGGCCTGTTTTTCACTATATTAACCTACTCCATCTTCAGGTGAGCCTGCTATGCTGATCCCCTGAAAAAAGTTTCTTCGTTGGTGCTTGCATGTTTTGGAAGTTGGGGTCGTCACCTTTGTCGTCGTGTGATAAAAAAAAAAAACATCAGTTACAACCAGTGTTTCCGTTTTCCGAAGCGATACCAGTGGAAACAAAAATTTAAGTCACAATTTGGGGAAGTATCGAACGCCTTGTTTTATAGACAACATTTACTGAAAGAAACGGACCACAGGGGGAAATTTTAAGCGGATGTTTTGCTGTATTACAGTCCTACTAGGGTTCTTAAACTTCTTGAGATCTAGCTGTAAATAAGTACCACCCTGTCAAGGGCTTCTTCACGGTATTTTCGGCCATCTTGGCGCTCGGCACAGCATACACGTCGAGTTTTATTGCGATAGAAATGATGTGCATACTCCAGGCAAATTTTCGACATATTTGTCGCCGTTTCCGTTGCCGTGATGTTCAATACACAGTCCAAGTGTAACAACATCGCGGTCGCACACCCTATGCTTTGGGTGCAAGTGAAAGCAGTGGAGGATGAACCGAGGAGTATGGTGGCTCGACCTCGTGCTCGCAAGGAAAGAAAGCAGAGAGGAACCGCGTCGTTTTCCATCGCGCGCAATGCAAAAGGAGGGCATTCTACTCTGACAGTGGCTGTGTATGGCACGGCTAAGATCGGCGGCGTGGGCCCGTTTCGGAAGATAGTTGCGGCGGGTGTAGTCTAAAAACCCCCAAGGCTGATAGCTTCGTGCGCGCTGCGTTCTTGCTGTTTAGTTTGGCGTTGTAGCGAGAGGGAGCACGAATGTCGATTCGCTCGCTGCTGCTGCCGCTCTTCCTCGCGCCACCGTTGCGACAGCGAGTGCCCGTGTTCAATGTGTGAGGTGTGTTCATGTTTGCCTGAGCATGCGTGACACCAGGCTTGTTAATTTTACTAGTTTACAAGGGCGATAAAAGTATTATTCTTACTTATCTTATAGCTGCCTAATAATGTTATATCGCAGTCGATGCTTCGCCTTTCGGGCGAAACTGGGGCATTTGTTCCTCGACCTCAATCTTAAACGCGATGCCGGCTACGCCTTCACTTTCGTAGATTTGGTAAAGGCCGGTTGCTCAATGTACTGCTTCTACGCGTATATCATCCCCGCAGACGTTCAGCCGTGCTCAATGAAGGGCTGCAAAAAATGGCGCCTTTTCCTCTTCACAATCACTCTCTTCCTCTCATTCCTTCCGACAAATTCATCCCTCTGTCTCCCTGTATTTTCTCCGAATAAATCAGTTCTGTGAGTGCAGTCTGTAGAAGTATATTACACACCGAGTTCAAAATACAGAGGCTCTCATACGCAGCAGCAATGCCAAGACATGGTTAACTTGCGAGAAAGCGTGACGCTATAAGAAATATTGTTCTCACGATCAAAGAACCATACCGTCGGAGTTTAGTTCATGCAATAGAATAAACTTACTTCGGTAAGGCGTGATTACTTTCCATTAGTGCCGCTATAAGAAATATTGTTCTCACGATCAAAGAACCATACCGTCGGAGTTTAGTTCATGCAATAGAATAAACTTACTTCGGTAAGGCGTGATCACTTTCCGTTAGAACGGGTAAATTATGGTGCAACTCATTCACATAGTGTCAGGCCACGCTCGACCACGCGGTAAGATCACGCGAAAAAGTGTCCAAAAAGAAATAGTCAAACCCGGATATATAGAATCCGACGGGGATCACAAAAAAAAAAGTTCCATACGTACGTGATTCGATGTACAAAGTAAGAATTTCATGCATAAGTTTTCAAGGAGATTTTCACAACTGTTCGTTCTGCACAATTGCTCTATATATGTGGGTTCGATACATCCGTGTTCGACTGCGTATCATATATTAGGGAATGCGAGCAATGTTTCGCGCGTGCAAACTCGGGGAGTGTCGACACTGTTTGCATCCGCCCCCTCGCGACAGGTGCCTGAACAAGGACCGCTCGGGCAAGATCCTCCTCAACCTGTGCTCAGCCATGCTGCTGCTGAACGTGGCCTTCCTGCTGGGTTCGCTCCACCAGCGCTTCCCCAGGTTCGAGCTGTGCCTGGGCACGGCTGTGGCCACGCACTACTTCCTGCTCGCCTGCCTCGCCTGGATGGGCGTCGAGGCGGCCAACATGTACCAGATGCTCGTTCACGTGTTCGCCTCGTCCGAGACGTGCTTCATGCTCAAGCGCGTCTTCATCGCGTGGGGTGAGTGGGCACTCGAATTTCGTTCGATACGATTAAATATGAATGTAGAGGGAAAAAAAGGTCATTTGATTCCTTGGAGTAAATTACCATTCTACATCACGCGCGCACCCACATGAACGCAAGAAAGTAACTTTTACTTTGAGAGGCGACTCGGCAAGGAAAACAAAATAAAATGCGAAACTGAATTATGAGTGGTGATGCCCCCTTCAGGTTCCCTGACCAGAACGCCATGACGCTTTGCGTTTTGAAGCCGTATCCTCAAGCCTAGCTTGTTTCTGATCAGTGAATATGGATTACCCTGTATTCTGAAAGCGCCAAACACTCAATTTAGCAAGACTCAAGCAAATTTTAATAACATTAGTAGTATTATTAATGTTGCGTTTTACGTGCCAAAACCATTATGTGATTAGGAGGCAGGCCGTAGGGGTGGACACCGGATTAATTCTGAGCACCTGGGGTTCTTTACCGTGCACGCAATGGACGGTACACGCGCATTTTAGGATTTTGTCCCCATCTAAATGTGGCCGCAACGGCTAGGATTTTATCCCGTGCCCTCCGGCAGCAAATTTTGCTACACCGCAGTGGCCCAAATACGATAACCTACTTTTAAATTCGTTAAATCAAACCGCTTTGCCGTCGTTGGGTTGCTGGCGCGAAATAAAAAGAATGATGAAACCTGGAATTCTATTTTCTCCCCGAATATTCAGCCTATTCACACAAAGTTAACGAAAAAATAGTACTGGAAAATATTTTAGCAGTTCAAAGACCGGGTTGCGAAGTATTGCATCGCGTAGAATGTATACTTGCAATGATACCAACGTCTGCTTGGTATCTCTAGAGTTTTCAAACTGCGGAGTGCGCTATGAAGAACGCAGTAGTGGAAGAGTCTGGATTGATTTGACCACCTGTGGCTTTTTATAAAATCTTTCAAAATCACGCTACGCCAGGCGGTTTTTTTTTTGCAGTTAGCGGCTTGAATTCGAACCCGCTACCTATCGCCTAGGAGCGTGAACGTCGTAGCCCCTGAGTGACCACGAGGAGTGTGGTTGCAGTGCTAGTCCTGCTGCAGAGAAGGCTCACTACAAAAAAAAAATTGTCTGCGAAATGCTAGCCTTTAGACAATAAACAGCTTATAAAAAAACCATTTTACTGTGAAAGCTGTATATGACTAACTCTCCGTAGTTTTTTCGGCATCCGTCAACAGAAATCAATGGTTCATACCCCCCATGAGCAATGACTACTCACTTTGCTCGCCGTGAACAAAATCATGACGTCAAGGTTATCGCAGTATACGAGCAAAAGAGGTATCGGCACTAAATACAGCTGCGTTATCGTCGGGGCGGACTCGCATAGTTAGTACACCCGAAGAACAACATGCGTACGAGGAACGCCGGAGGGAACAGCAACGAGAATGTAAACGGCGCAGGCGCGAAGTGACTACCGACGAAGAACGTTTCCGCGATGCTGAACAAAAACAACAGTCACAAGCGACAACCATTCCATTCTATGAAGAGGGAACGGCAGCAAAAACACTTTGCTTTTCATTTGAGAGCTTTGACTGTCGTCAGCTCTCCAACCACTGCGCCACTGCCTCACTCACGCCATTACAGCTAGCGGGGAGTGATGCCGAAACCATAGATCATATCCCTTGATATCGTAACCAAGATTGCTAGGTGATTGGCACGCATAGTGCATGCTGCGTGCGGCTGCCATTTCGCGGACTCACAGCATCTTTGAATAGACAAAAGTGCCACTGGACCAGCTCTGTAGCGCGTTGCGTCACATCCGCATCGATGCGACGTCACATCAACGTCACGTCCGGTTTATCGTTCAGCTGCACTGCACAAGCTGTCGTCTGCTACGGTATAACTTGAAGACTTCAATAAATATAGGCGTAGTTGCTCGCCTTACCGCTTTGCCAAAGTTACTTTTCGCCACGTTTGCTTACCCTTTATCAATGTAGTGAGCTCGGGTGAGATTTTCCGGCAGTTTGTCTGTAATGTGGTGACTCCTGTGCTCCACAGCCGAAAAAGCCCGTGTTATCCATGGAAACACAAATTACGCCACAGAAAAGTGTGTCTCGAAACAGCTTATGTTTCACAGTCGTATGTTTCCGATCATCAAAAGGGAATAGAATAACGTCATGAGGCCTTCAACGTGTTTCTTATCGTAGAAAAGCTGCTTATAGCTTACTGTAAATGCTGAAAGCTCTCATTAGAGGAACCTTCTTGCTACCATGTTTTGGTTTTTGTACTCCCGGCGGACAGCGTGCCTAATGAGAGGAAACAATAGCGTCTTCTAAGAAGAAAATAAATGCAAGTAGCAACAGCCCGGCTCGAACAAACGTGTTCCAAGTAAAACAAAGGCATTTTCAAATAATTCAGTCTCGCACTCTGAAAGAGATATATGGGAAACCGACACACCGCTATGAACGCTTTTTCCAATATTGAAGTCCTCGCTAAGTTTAAATAATTGAGAGATGGTTAATGATTCACTTTGATAAAAAAACTACTATGGGTTGTTTGGAAATATGTTTATTAGGCTTCAGTATACTTATTCGGGGTAGGCAAAAGTCAGAATTGGACCTTCTTTTATTGACAAATCTGACATACTGCCTTGTTCTTTTCAATGCTAATTCGAATAACGCGTTTCTGATTTGTGTTTCTGCCGCTTTCCTGCCTGAATTGCAGGTATTCCAGCGGCTATCGTTGGCACTTGCCTGGCCATCGATTTGGAGCCTTACAGAAGCCAAGATGACTAGTAAGTTTATGCTCACCCACACTTCTATGTACAAAAAGAAATGCACATGGCATTTTCACGAGCCTTAGCTTTAGAACTCACGTGAGCAAAATTTACTTTGAGTACAATCACATTCTTGTTACTCTTCTGGCAAGTTGCTCAGTGCCTACATTATTGTCTTACTCTGTTCCCTATGGGCCAACTTAGTCATAGGTGTTAAACCTTGAGTACCGCTAACTCCATGCCCCAAAGCCTATAGTTACTGGTGCATGCTGCAACATGAAGTTCAAATTATGGAACGGTTAATGCTTGCTTCCCTGTGGAAAGAAGAAATGCTATCATTCGGGAACTATTGAACGAATATGAATGAAATCTTGCTGCAATAAAATAAAATGGTTGTAGCATTGCCAACCTATGTAGGAAGTTTTTATTTTAAGACAATGCATTTAGTAAAACTGCAATATTTTAATATAAGGATAGAAATTTGAAGTATATTGAAGCATCAAGTTTAAAACTTCGAAACTTGGCAAAAAAAAGAGAAAAGAACAGCTGTCTCAAATCTATATTGTCTATCGGGCAGGACGCAGAAAAGCAAGAAGAAGAATATCATTTATCATGCTTGAAAATGGATTGTTCGGCACTTTTTGATAACACACTTGCAAAACCCGCTAAAAACAGTTTCTTGCAAACTGCAAAGTAATGCGTTGAAATTGTTTACCTTAGGCAGTCAAATAGGCTCACTCCACTAAATAGCGACACGTATTTGTGGTGACAAGTTGTGACGTCGTTAATTCGCATTTGTGACGTCATTAAACATGGATTTTCGGCATTTTCTTAAACTATTTAAGAGATCAGTATTGCGGCACTTGTATTGCGTGGGGTCCCTCCGTCTTGTTTTCTTTCTTTTTTCGCTATATTCATGACTAGTTACACCGGCATCCTCCTTTCCACAATACAAAGAGAAGCTGCTCCTTCAACAGTGCTACATTCTTATCTTACATATATTGCGTAAAGCTCGCCAATACGTTCTCCACGCCGCGAATTATACGGCGTAGGAAACAAGCTAAATGAATAGCGCGAATTCATATCACACGCACTTACAAAAAAATTGTTCTATATACCTTTTTCTTCTTTCTTTTTCTCTCTAGCTGCGTGATATCATCCAGAAACCCATTCATCTACTACATCGCATTCCTGGGCATCTCCTGCTTCATCCTCTTCGTCAACCTGCTCGTCTTCATCATGGTGACCCGGGTGCTCTTCAAGCCGCGCATGGCTGGAGCCAACACGAAGGCCGCCAACCACAACTCGACTTCCGCTTCCGGTCCCGGCTCCGCCAACCCGCTGCCCATCACCGCGGCTCAAGTCCGCGGCGCCTTCACCGTCATGACCCTGCTCGGGGTCACCTGGATATTCGGCGTGTTCGCTGTGGGCGAAGCGCGCACCGTGTTCCAGTACGTCTTCTGCGTGTGCAACTCGATGCAGGGCTTCCTCATCTTCGTGGTGCGGGTGCTGCAGTACCCGGAGGCCCGGGCCGCCTGGTCCCAGCTCGCCTCGACCGGCACGTTCAAGAAGAACCGAGGCTCCGGACCGCAGGCGGCGTCCTGGTGCGCGTACTCGAATCCCAAGCGCAACAGTCACTCCTCCATGGTGCGGGTCACTTCGAACAGCACCGACAGCACGAGTACGGTGGTGTTCAACAGCAACATGTGGAACAAGGGAACCGGAGGCAGTGGCGGCGGCGGTCCAGCAGGTGCCCGCGACTGTCCCTCGAGATTGTCTCGCTTCTCGAGTGTCGGCAGCCTGCTGAAAAACTGCAACCTGCAGAAGGCTGACAAAGGCACCGCGACTCTGAATAGAAAGGACAAGGCCTCCTCCAAGGTTTGTTCTCAATTGTATTGCAAAACTTTAACGCTCGCAGATGCACGTTCGTTAGGCGCCTCCTCCAAGGTTCGTGCTCAACCGCTTCGCGAAAATTTAGCGCTCACAGCAGCATGTTCGTTGGTATAGATTCCACTGCGATTGTTACAAGGCTAAATGAACGCACTGTCGCGCCTCCCACAAGTCTTCAGCTACATTTTTTCCATGTAACTGCTGCACCGGTTCTTTATCGGTGCATTAGCGTCTACCCCTCTTTGTGCATGTCTGTTTTTGATCAGCATACACGCTGCTAACCCTAGCTCTTACTCCATATACGCAATTTGATGGCGTGGACGCCATTTGAGGTAAAATGTCTTGAAGCATTTGCAGATTGCAAAATATGCGCAGCTAAGTGTTTCTCCTGCAGATGTCTGCCCCTCACAGCCAGCGCGGGAGAGGCAATCTTTGTTGGATCATATCGTAAGCTTTAGCGCATAGGCCACATAGGCAAAAAAGCACAGGGATTGAGGCTCATGTCACAGGACGACGACATGACCAAATATTTTGCAACAGTGTAACGTCTGTTTTGCATGCCCAACTAGTTTTTTTTGTCAACTTTGTGAGCTCTTGTCCAAATGAATAAATGGGTCAGGGCAAACGTTTCAGTTTTTCCAGTAATCTTAGTCCTGCGACATAATTTAGTTGTTAAGAAGGGTCTTGTCGGAATCAGTCGACAGTTTATTTCGTTGCTCAGCATATGACGGTCGCGCTTTTTCAATTGCAGGCAATGGCCGAAGAACGTGGCACGAAGCAGAACCGCAAGGAATTCTATTCGTCCGAAGATCAAGTCACGTCTCTGGTGCCTGATCTGTACGCCGGCCAGGAGCACCAAATCAAAAGCAACAGCGTCGGCGCGTCCGACCCGATGAAGTACATCGACGACGACTCTCGAAGCACGGTTACGACGCTGGGTCTGGGACCCAACCAGAAGGCGCACATACTGTTCGCCTACACGGGAGGCGAGGCCACTCCCATACGCGTCAACGGCGTGGTCCACTCGCCGCTGGACCAGCCGAAGCTCGAGTCCTTCAGCACGTTCCAGCGGTCGTCGCCCGTGCCAGCCAGCACGCCCAAGATTCCCGAACTGCCGCGGTCCTGGAACAACGCTGCGGCCACGCTTGGGGCTGGACCCGTGGACGGCGTCGTCTCGGACCACGACTCCCTGCGTAGCTCCACAAAGATGGCGGCGACCGAGGAGACGTCGTTCGTGACGCCCAGGAAAGCGAGCGTCGCAGTCGCCGCGTCTTGAAGAGTTGTAGACAGCAAGGACACATGATCGTGTTCCCCACTAATTAACAAATCCATGGATAGGAGACAGCTAGGACAGCGTGCCTTTTATTCAGAATTCCCATCTTTGAGACGCGCAGCGTCGTGTTCTTGAGTGAAGATTTCATGTTGGTATCATGTCGTCATCGCGGGATGTGCAATAGCAGTCGCCAAATGGGAGCTGTGCTCTTTACCTACAATTGAGTGCTGGTCAACTCGAGGCATGAACACGTAGCGTGTTTCGTAGCGATGCATGAACACGTAGCGTGTTCACGTAGCGTGAACACGTACCGTCCCCGAGGGCCTGGAGCAGAGTCTGTGTTTTGTGCACTGAGGCGCCTGCTGGACTGCTGTGTCTCTGAGAAATTGTCATCGTTCCACGATGAGGACCGGTGTTTGCTTCGTTGTTGCACTTAAGCCGCGCCCTTCTGTGTTGACATCTGCCCATGGCCGAAGGCTACCGACAGAACAGTGGTGCTGTGTGCCTGACACGTTTCTGTGCCACGGTTCTTTCTGCGGGCCCTTCCTGGTCCCTTGTGGCATTTTCCTACTGTTTCCATTTCCCCATTGCCTTATGTATGCCAGAAATCACAAACCAAGAGGCTCGCTGACAGTGAAACTGAGTGAATAACGGACGTCCTTTGTATTTGCCTCTGCCCATGGTTATTCGTTGCGTGGTGATCTGTGGGACAATATGGGTGCGACGTAGACGCATGAAGCACCATTTTCTTGTCTGTATATACACATTCTTAGGTAATGTCTCTGTGTGCGCGAATATTCTGGACTGCATTTAATTTATCTACACAACCACAGAAATCTATATAAAGCTTTAATAATGATAGCGTTATCAGTACGCATCTTTTTTCTTATGCGCACTATGAAGTCATTGTATTCGTATTTGAGAATGCGTAAGTGTGTGTTTGTGCTGAGGAGAATGGGACGTATATATAACACTCACCTAGCAATTCGAAAGCAAGTTTTGCATCACCAGTTATTTAAATGCGGAAAAGACACAAAACCCATTGGCAGGAATGGTCTTGACCCGTTTCGATGATGTGTGGTACAAGTGATGGGCATCTGAAATTGCGCGTTCTGGGAAGAATCATTTGACCTTGCGTATTGAATAAATTACAAAACCTATTGCAGTACGGAAAGGATAAAAGAACGATTCAAATAATCTTGTAACGCTAATAAATATTGAGTCCCCATTAATCTAAGCAGCACGAACAAAGCATTTTGTAAACCATGAAGTGCACTATGGATTGTTTGTCTTGTGGTGTACGTTAGATGCAGTTTACGGTTGATAATATCATGCCAACCCTAATTTTGCCAAATTTGTCAAAAAAATATGAGATATTTCATCAAAATGCTGCACCCACCCTTCCTTGTTATTTGTGTTCCTCTCCCACTTGAAATTTATTCAGGGGTCTCCAAAACGTAAACATTAGCCCGAAGACAACTTGCATTGTGAGGTTTTTGGTAAATGAGGGGTTTCAACTTGCCAAGGCAACACAAGGGCTGTAAAATACGCAGGATGCTCCGGATTGATTTCAAGCACTTGAGTTCTTTAACGTGTACCTGACTGTTGGTTTGCGGCAGGTTTTTACATTCCATCAAACCATCATACGGTTTTACCATCATAATGTTGATGCGGCGTTCATGAATCGAACCCACAACCTCGCTCTCAATAGCAAAACGGCACATCTGGTGAGTCAGTGCGGAAAGTGTTCGGTTTCGTGTGAAACGAACAAATGCTCATGACATGCTAGCAAGCGCGCTGCATTTAAAATATAAAAGCGAGTTCTGCATATTTAAAACAAGAAACATCGATTATCCTCAATGTTATTTCGTGAATTGCTGGAAATATGTAACCTTCAAAAAACTAGGCAAGACCCTAGTAGCCAAGTAGCCTGATTCAAGAGTATCTGTTGTACATTGCAAGCTTCTCCCGTTCAAATATTTAAAATCCAGTGATGTGATCTATCAGCTCGCATGCTAGCTAAAAATTGCTTTGTTTACAATATATGCGGATAAATTGCATTCCCACGTTGGAGTTATAGCCCACTGCTGTTTACAAGGGTATTGCCTGTGTGAATTGAGTTCAGTGTGGTGTGTGACGTCTCTGTTAGTCCTTATACTTCGCACCGGACGTAGCTTTCGCTATGAACTAAATGGTTGACCGAGTTCCCAGAATTATTATATTGGCCTCTTGAATCCAAAATTGTAAATTGAATCCGAAATGGTAAATTTCCGAGTTTGGTTAAATGCTCTAGGCGGTTGTTTGCAGAGGTGAAAGGGATCGCAGAATGCCAATGTCTGTCACAGATTGGATTTCAAACTCAGTTTAGGTGCAAACGGGGATAGAGCAAACGGGGATAGCTGATTTTTTAATTCACATCAAGGGAAAGAAATGGAGCTGGGCAGATCATGTAATGCGTAGGCTAGATAACTGGTGGACAATTAGGGCTACATAATGGGTGCCAAGAGAAGGAAAAGGCAGTCTAGAAGACGATTAGGCAGAAGACTAGGTGGGATGATCAAGTTAAAAAATTCGCAGGTGCAAATTGGAATCGGTTGGCGCAGGACAGGGGTAATTTGAGATCGCATGGAGAGGCCTTCGTATTGAAGTGGACTTAAAATAGGCTCCTGGTGATGGTGATGATGATGATGGTAAAACACCCTAGTTGCTTAAGATCGATCGAGAGCCCCAACCACTATGGCGTCTCTCATAACCCGTGTGTTCCTTTGGCAAGTGGAATCGCAATGCTTTAGATTTTTTCCGTTCTTTTTGTGTCGCATTGAACGGAGTGAGCGGATCTATAATGTAACATCTTCGGGATCAGTTTACGAATGCGGAGGAAAGCACATTTCCTCCGGCATATATTCAACTTAGAATAAATTTCCGTTGGGGTTAACACAGTGTAGGTGTCCTGCTCAAGATCATCCTGAGGCCTTCTTTGTGTGTGCTCACACAGGGTATTCCGCCATCTACACCATGTTGTAATGGTTGTCGCTATGACGAGAAACTTGGTGCAGTAGTGTTGCCGCTGCAAGTACTGAAATCGCTACATGCTTCCACAAGTGAGAAGAGAGCGGGCGTTTATTTTTGAACGATACCGGATGGTTCTCATTATGTAATGTAGCCGCTATATATACCGCGATGAAAGGGGCCGGTCGATTTTCGTGTTTATGCAGCCTTCTAACTGCTTCAAAGCACCGTCGAGGTTTCGAAAAAGAAGCAATGAAATGCGGCATGCACATGCGGGCTTCTATTCTCACCCGATTCTTGCAAAACTTTGGAAGTGCTTCGAAGCTTGTAAACGCGCATTGCTGTTCAGGCTGTTAGGTGGTGCGCTGCGCAGCATTTGAACATGGACGATCTGCTCGGTCGCCTTCAGCACTGCTGCAAGTCTGTATTTCCCTAGCTCCGTTGTTGTCTTATTTATTGTGTGTATGTGTGTCAGTTTATTGCCACCTCCCTCAATCTACTCATTCGAATTGATAAGCAAGTGAAGCTAATCGAAATGTCAGGCATTGATCCACTGAAATTAACGTCATAGACAAGCGACTGCAGAAACTTTTGCAGAAGGGCTATCATTTTGTATTCACCATGTTACGGTTTAGTATGCGCGAAAAACCGGAAGACATCGTTTAGAAAGCTTTTAAGAAAGTGTGGAGGCAGACTGGATATAACTGAAATATTGAAGCAGGCATGACTGTTAATAATCACTAAAGTGAGCACGCTCAAGTCGCGTATTTAGAAACTCCAGTTTCTTGTTAGTTGCAATAGCAGGACGTCTGCTTACATATCCGTGTGCAGTGCAACCCACATATCTGTGCCATTATCAGCCTAGATAGCTCCAATACTAAATTGATTTCCATTTAGCACTTCTCGCACCTCTCCAACTGCAATACATCAAACTGCGAGCTAGCTCAAGAATGCACAAATAGGACGAAATAATTGAGTATAGTAGTCCTTCGCTGACAAAATTGTCTCCACGCCTCGTATATTTCGTGTTCACTCGTCCCACATAGGATCCAATGGTAAAAACCGATAAGGTTCTGTTACCGTATGGAACGTTTTTAAAATTGCAGTTAAGGACACAGAATTTTTTACACATCCTTCACCCCTGCAGACTGGCCTCGGAATGAAAATTCGTGTTTCTTTACAGTCAACAAACTGAAGAAGCTCTGTGTGCTATACAGTGGCAATGTCTACTGATTTACTCGTCCACAGTACCGTCATATGATTTCCGCTGACGACCAATGTAGTTTCTATTGCCTGCTTTATCCCTGCTCACTGAAGGTGTCCTGCATGCAAAAGTAGTGCCCACAGACTCGTTTAGCTTGTTTTGTTGGTGAATGGGGCGTAAGTATCCCTTCTGCGTGACTTGTGCCCAGGATTTCACTAATGTGTCTCTATGTATGTATGTTGTGCGTGCGTGATTTGAAGTGTTTTTTAAACATAAGGGAGGCCGCTAGCCCCTAACGTTTTAGCCATGGGCAAATTCATCCACGTGTCACGATCTTTGCGTAGGTGGGCGTATCTTGTCGCGCAGTAACCTGCCCAGTGAAGACGCTAACGTTAAACGCCACGTAAATGTCTCTTCTACGACAGGCGGCAACTTAGAGTGTGTTGCAATTCGTTTCAGCAAGCACGGCTTCTTAACTTGTTATAAGAAAAAAAAACAGCTGCTTCTCTGCGTATCAGAGCACGAACACGCCATGACAACGTTCCCCTCTTGGCGCGCACTTACTCCTGCAAAGGTGAACTGAAATGTTACTGCTAGTAATATTGTTGTATATCCCGCAGAAACAAACAATATTCAATTACTTCGTACAGGTATTCTTTAAACTTGGTTCTAATTGACATGTGCCATAAAAGAAATGACTGCAGCTACCTGCGCTCTACGACGACTCGTTGACAAACCTTACCAAAGCTTGCCTTTTTTATAAGTCTGGCAAGTATAAGTCTGACCTGAATATCATTCGCGTTTAAGGTTCCATTTGTGAACCATGTCAGCGAGCCTTCGGCATGATCGTGAGCCTCGCCAATAGCGCTCACTTGAGCTCCGTGTCGTATCACTTCGCTGTCGAGCCCCTAAAGGCGCTCTCACCAGGATTGTGCATTGTAAACAGACAAGCGCGACGCGTAGATCAGGCGCTAATGATCGTGTCTGTAAAGTATCGAACCGCTCCAGGGGGGGCGAAGGGAAACTCGAATTTCAACCAGCTTCACGCGCGCTCCTCCTCCGGGCAACTGCACTTTCTCCCGGAAGATCAAGGTCACACCCATATAGACTCCCCTATGTAAAACTCATTCGCTGCACCGTTAGCGATTATATGGCACGTTACTTCTCTAAATCATCCAATGCCTAACGCCAAAGACGACCGCTGGAAGTGCGCCGCGCCGCAAAACGCGAAAGAAAAAAGAAAGAAATGGGGACCCTACACGCTATGGCATTCAGTTCGGGCGAAGTTTTCACTGTTGTTAGCGGGGAACGCCTGTCTTCTTTAGCAACCATTCGCAAGTGCAAAGCAAATAAACAACACGGACACATTTTTTTTTACCGGGCACATCTTTAGCGAAGTAGTCAGCATTGGTGCTGGCTTCCATTCAGTATCCTGCAAGGTGTCTTTATTTTCTTGTCTTCGTGTTTAAAACACGGCTCGAGATGGGTGATATCCAGCAGAGAAGGCAAAGCAACTGTCTGCGCCAATATTTGGGACGTACCCTTTCTGTGCAGCCACTTCAGAAAAAGTTGTGCGAAGATTTGTAGCCCCAGGGTAAATTTGCCCAGACGTAAAGCGTTTCGTGCAAGCGGCCTTAGAATGTTCTATATACCCCTCCTTTTCTACGCGACATGAAGATGTGTAACTCCGTCCCCCCGCGTGGTTGTGCCCTTGTATAACTTATCTGGGGGCCCAAATGCTGTATAGTGATAATTTAAGTGTAGTATAAAAGGAGAAAGCCAACGCGAATTCATTAATAAAGATGTGTTCATTTTACCAAAGCAACAGCGTGGCTTATTTTGTATCTACCGGTTGGTTTTGGAATGTGTGTCACAGGCCAATAGAAACTATTCAGCTTGAAAGAGCTCGAATCCGAGCCTGTACTATGTCCGTTCGTTCATTTCCCTCTGTTACGCTGTCCTACTGGGAGGGTACTCTGTAAGAGTTCATCTGGTGGCCTGACCATTTCGGCCGCTGCTGATTAGCTAGGGCCACTCTTCTCCTCCTCGCTCGTACAGCTGCATCCAATCAGCAGCAGCCGAAATGGACAGTCCACTAGGTGGACTCTTATAGAATAGACCCCGCCCCCCCAACCTTATGTCAAATTGTCGTTCCTAAATACAGAGAGCACATGAAGGAGGGAGTTTGAAGATCCACACATAAGTTCTCGAACGTACACGCGCAACAGACCGTAGAGGAGGCTAAGGTGAAGAGGAATTACTTTGTAGCGGTTGGCGCGGCGTTGATTTTGATGAAGTGTAAGAAGCTACGGTTGCTCGAGCGTGCGCATGCCGCCGGTACACGACACACACGGATTGCAGTCGAACCTGCGAGCCCAACGTTTGGGAATTTCGTGTTTCTTGCCCCAATTTCGCCGAAACGCTACAACATTGCAGACGTAGCAGGAGATGCTTATCCCCACCACACAATTCCCTTCACCAACAGGATTTAGCCGAATCCCTTTCTTTGAGGAGTTGCAGTTGCACCTCCCTTTTTTTGAGGAGTTTTCTTTGAGAAGTTGCAAAAGATTAAGCTTTGACGCTTACAGTTATTATGGTTGCCTATTTCCGGTGACCGCTGCGAAAAATGAAAAGGGCGATCAGTTATTAATTCGGCTCCCAACAGTTACGAGTATGTTTTCTGTCTTGAGTGCATAAAGTTTATTCAAATGTGTTCAGCAGAGACCAAACGAGAGCATTTCTTATTTTCATATCAAATAAATAAGAGAGGCTGATGAAAAGGTTCCCCTAAAGCCTAAAGTGCATTGCAAGAATGCCTTCGTAATTCCCATATTAGAGATTGTAAGAAAAGCTAGAGTTGGTAGGCATATATATATATATATATATATATATATATATATATATATATATATATATATATATATACACACATATATATATATATATATATACACGCATATATATATATATATATATATATATATATATATATATATATATATATATATATATATATATATATACATATATATATATATATAACTGTTAGCAAAGTACCGTATACCTTTCATCTTTACCGACGCACTATCATCTCTAGAAAATTACCTCTTTGGCTCCTTGAAAAAAAAGCTTGTCCTATTCGATATATTTGTAACTTTAAATTCAATAGACCCGATACAGAACAAAAACTTTCGCTGCTATATACCCGCTTTTCTAGCGCAAATGCTTCCTACATAAGGTTCCTAGGAGCTTCCATGCCCGAACGTGACCTGTATTTCTGCATCCATAGAAAGCCAACAGGAAGTGATGCCAGTGAAGTTATGTGTAGTTTTTAGTTGAAGTGTAGAAATGACACATTAAAACGAAATGAAAGTGGACGAAAAGAGAGCTTGCCGCCGGTGGAAACCAGATCCACAGCCTTCGCATTACGTGTGCTTAGGTCGCATACGTGTACAACAGAGCACGTAGTACGTACAGTGCTCAAAGATTCAGACACAGCAATTGGGCGGCATGGCCGTTGGCACTTCTTGCACCACCGGTGATACCTGGGTGACCACTGGAGTACCAAATGCACTCACTATGTGTGACAAAGACTCTGACTTTCATTGCGTACCAGAATTAATCAACTCGGTGTCTTCAGTGCCCGGCGATGGCTAAAGATATCCCGGCATGCCATGCGTTCCGAGTATCACGTTTGAATCTTTGAGCACTGTACGCTACACGCAAACATAGGTAAGTGATGTGCTTTGTCCTTTCGGTCGCTTTGAGAACATTTTTTTTATTTCTAGCGTCCTCACACTTCGTCACGTTTTTTCGGCCTTTGACAGGAGATTGCGAATTTGTATTGTGGATATTCTTTGCCACAACTGCGCGTGCTTATCGCGTTTCGTTTTGTTTGGTCCTCGTTTCTTGAGAAACCGTTGAGCTATTTTCGCAATGTTAATAAATCACCCTCCGGATTTAATTAAAAATTTTGCTAGCTTTCAACTATCATTGCACCTTCTGTTTGGAGAATATGGTAGTGGTAGTGGTATGGTAGTGGTAGAGAATATGGTAGTGGCGTGTTTTCAAGCATCAGTGAGGCTTTTCTCGAGCTCTCTGAATTTCGTAATCTCGAGCAGGGGGTATACTATTATGGCTGGCGACAAGTGTGTCAAGAGTGGTTAATGAGTTATGTTGTTAAGCTGGGCTTACGATTGTCGGAGAGGTGGCTAAAACGCACAATTAATATAGTGTGAGAGTAGCCCCATGTAATAACCCATCTTTACTTAATGCAGCCCGAAGCTCACGCCAAACCGCGACTTCTGGCACAGCGTTTCCATAACATTGAATTCACACTTGGTGAAATCATAGCACAAAATTATGTACACAGAAACATTAGTGAAACTGCAATTCATCAAGAAGAGATATACATGGCGAAACAATCAATACGACAGCGCTATAGAAAGTTACATATTGCAGCTTTACAAAATGAAACTGCAAATTGCGCTGGCCCGTGGACATTGCCAACGTAATTTTACAATGTATCGCCCTCCACTTTGAAATAAAGACAATGCAATTGCCCCAAAATACATATTCTCGTAAAGAATGCCTCACTTATTTTGGAGCACAACTAATGTTTGCCAAATATGAGGACGAAAACAGAGTGCACAGAGTAGTGCAAGGAAACGGATGAGCAACTCCTCTGAGCGGCTTCCGGCCTCACAAAAACAAGCCGTTTCTTTTTACTGACTTGGACGTTGACGAAATGAACCTTGGACCAGTTGAACTAAGCGTAGCCTGAGAGCTTCATCCTCCGCTGAGGCCTTGTGCCCCTTCCGACGCCCATAGCTATATTAGACACCTATAAAGTATCCATAAAGCAAAACCAATACCTATAAAGCTTCGAACATGACGGAATTTCGAATATGAGGTGTCGAATTTGCTGATCAAGGAACAAAAAAAAAGAAAGTTGGGCGGTTTCACACGAAGGGCAAAGCATGGAAATCATTAACAAAGTTTAGCATTGCGTTGTAGCTACTAAAACGATGTTCTAAGAGCACGCGTGGGCGGCATGTTGGCGGCGACACAGCATGTCAACCAACCACTGCCGCGCAGCAAGAACAGCAGTCAGGCAGCCATTATGCGTTTCGCACCGTTGGCTTGACAAGGATCGCCGTCACCGGCATCGCACCATCAGTGGCGCGTAAGAATATACCGAAATTTGTAGGTGGAAGGGCACTGTAAGTCGTGCTCGGGCCACACTAGGCACCGCGTTGTGGTATACGGACAACCGATCGGCAGGAACGCTCACGCCAGCAGTGAGCAGATAGATAGAATAAGCTTAATTGTCCAACGGATAAGGTGATCTACCCACCCCCCGATACGATGGTCAGGGGGCGAGTGCCGCCACTTCAGATGCAGGCTGGGAGGTCTTGGGTCCCAGCAGCCTTCTCAGCCAGGTGGACGAGCCGGAGCTGGAGCTCAGAGTTCGAGCTGCGCAGCAGGGTCTCCCAGGTGTCTCTAATACATATTTTGTGCAGCAGTGAGCGGAACTCTTGTCCTGGCTCCACTGCAGAGGCGATCGATGACGGCGCTGCCTCTAGTTGGGTTTTGTCATTTTTGCATCAAAACGCACAACGCGTCTTAGGAGAACTTAACCCCAAGCGTGTGGTCAGCGCATGCGCATCGACGCCGTGACACGCTACGACGCCTGCACCAACAGAGGCGCTGGAGGCGCGATCGACCGCTGTATACTATTGCTTTCCCAACGTTGTCGAAACGATTTCCTTTCGGGTGCTCAGATAACTCACAGAAGGGTGAGACGGCTCTCAAGTGAGCCAGTAGCAAGAAACTCAACAACGTGCTGCACAGAAGCACGCTTCGCTGTACCTTGATGTACGTACACGTTACGGACCGTAAAACGGTTAATCAATACCACTGGCCGCCGTGACAGCCTATCAGATCTCTAAATCGAGGCCCTAGTTCCTGCGCTGCAGGGAAGCAGGCATGTGCGCCCGGAGCAACACGTGTACCGCAAATGCTTCTGCTGGAGAGAAATCTCTTCGCTTATGAACCATGACCCGCTCGCTATAGTATCGCACGACCGAGGCATACACAGCGGCGTCGTATTCTGAGCAAAGCAACGGCACGGGACTCTTCGAATGCAAAAGCGTTTGCCGATCGAGGCGAGCCATAAATCATTGCCTTCCCAAGCGTCGCGAGTGTTTCAGAACGCCGTCGCAGCAGGTTTGAGAGCTGCGCCATGCTGGCGCGTGTCGTTTCAGGCCGTAAATGTAATGTTGCCCGAACAAATGGCAAGAGAATGCTGTTTGACATGTTCGATTTTAGATAAGGGTTGTACTGGAAGAATGTTGGTAAAAGACGGATCACACCAATCTCCTTGTGCTATATGTATTGCTGCGCTAACATTCAAAACTCAAAAATATAAAAAAATAGGTTCTTTATGAAAACTGTTGTTTCAGAATTACCACGTTGCCCTGTTTAGTCTATAATAAAAATAAGACAAATGAGACACCGGAAAACACTGACACAAAGTGACCACTTATTCATTTGTTTCACACTGCATGCGATCGACGCTCATCATAAAGACAGTAACGAGGAAACACCTAAAATAAACTAAAAGTTCCCAAGGCAAGCAACACACCTGTGTCAGAGACGCGTTGTCTCCGATACCGCAAAGCTACATCGCTAGGCTTCCGCTGAATTATACACATACAGAATGTGCGTGGGGTACGTATTGATAACCAGGTTTGTTTTTCGAGGAATGTGGTGGACAGCTTTGGTTAATTGGCAATGAGTAAGTGCCTTGGTTGGCACGGCGTGCGCGTTTCACTCCGATAGCAATTATACGGTTGCTCGAGGCGCGTAAACATCGCCAGCGACATTTTCGTGCGGTCCCGCTGACACCCAACGTATGGCTCATGCGCGGACTGTTCGAAGGCTTTGAGAAACGTGGAGTGCGCTTGGCTGCAAAAACGACCAAGCGAAGTGAACGCAGCGCCGCCTGCGCTACACTCAATCGCCGTGATGGCGAAGCAAGAGCAGTGTTCTGCCTTCTGCTGCTGGAGTGAGTGTTATGCGCAAGTACAGTGTTGGTGTTGTTATGCGCGCACTAGTGTTGGTGCTTTGCTGTTGTTTCAATCTTCTGTTACGCGCTTAAAAGAAAAGTATAACACCAGCTAATATCTCGCTTGGCACTGAATAACGCCCGCTGCTTGCCGTGGGTCTCTGCTCGAGCACCGTCGAGTTGTGACTTCTGCAACTCCACTGGCATTGCTCATTACGCCCGCGTTGTGAGACGCCTGGTGCAGGCCAGGGCGTTGTTCTTTCTGGCCGTGATGAGTTGCCTAGCGCGCAGAAGGCCCTATTCGTGCTATTAATAGGAAGCTTTAGCTCGGGCCCAGCCCCGACGCAGCCTATTCAAATGTATGCAAAATGCAAAGACATTTTTCTGAGACAACCCCTGGACCAATTTTATTAAAATTTGTTGCATTTGAAAGAGAAAGCGAAATTATATTGACTGTTGAAAGCAGATTTTTGATTTAGTGCATAAATTTTCGTAAAGAGATTTGGAAAAATTTGGCAGTTTGAGAAATATAGCAGCACGAAGTTTACACATTATTAGCTCTGCATCAAAAACAGCTATCGCGGTTCTGTAAACAGCATGCATTAAATCATTCAAAGTGTGCAAATGTGATATGTCATTTTATATCTTACGCGAATTTGTGACGTTGTGTACAAGGGTTCTGCAAAAGTTGTATTTTCAAATTACGAAATTTTCATAGACTCATGTATGACATATCAATTTTGTCCACTTTAGATGTACTATTAGGTGCAATTCATAGAATTGTGATATCATTTTTCATTGCTGACTTACAGTGTTGCAAGCTTGATAGTTTTGTTTTCTGAAAATTTTCGATGTTGCCAATTTTTATTAAAAGATTGACGATCTAAATCGAAAATTCTAAACCAACAGACACTAGACTTTAAGCTTTTCTTTTAAATACATCAAATTTCCCAAATTTGAGGCTGTGCTTGCCGACAAAAACGAGTTCTCCTTTTGCGTGTATCTAGATAGGAGTGTATATAGATAGGAGTGTATTCAGATAGGATATATGAGTGTCCCGCTTTCATTGTGCAGCGCATGTCGCTAGTGGGAGACTATCATCTCCTTAGCCTGCGGTGTACGACACTCGACGAATGTTTGTACCGCAGTGGTTGTGCGTCTAAACGTCATCAGGCTCATCGCGCTCTACTTAATTTTCTAGCGTTAACGAATTCAGGTTCACATTTGTAGCGTCGAAACTATTGTATTCAAATTGTGTAGTAGCGTGACCTTCGGCGACCGGCCCTGCTATCTGTGATCTGCACTGTGTTCTACTTTATTCTTTAGATTTGTCCTGTTGCTCTTCCTTTTCTTTTTCCTCCCCTCCTTCCTTTCTTCCATTTCTGTGTTGCTGCCAGCTTCCTTCTGAGGAGTAGGCAGGCGTTGCGCCCCTTTCGGTGGCAGTCCCCAGCCTGCTCCTCGCTTTCCCTTTCCTGTTAATAGTGTATATGTATCCAAACAAAAAGAAAACACCTGAGCTAAAGCTTCCTCTTAAGATTCCTGCCGTCTACGAGCCTTCTAGACAGACCTTTAGAACGCCGCCCGCTACGGCTATATAGTGTACGTGGTGTACGCCCTATTATAGCTTTTCACGTGTTGTAATTCTGTATTGCATGCCTCCGCGTCTTTAATTTCTTCTCGTATACTTCTCTCATCTATCGCATCCCTTTCCCCTCCCTGGGTACAGGATTACCAACTGGAGGTATACTCCGGTTAACCTCTGAGTACCTCTTCTGCATTTCTCTATCTCTCTTTTGCTGCTGGTTTCCAAGAAAGTTCCAATACAGGGGGCCGTTATTGCTTATTCTTTTAAGACAAACAGAGTTCGGGTATGGTATATTACATAAACAAAAAAACGCACCAGGCAGAAAGTCCGAATGAAAATTCCACAGAACTAGACAAAACTAAGGCTTAGAGACCAACAGGAGACGAGAGATAATTTGACAGAAGATGAACAAAACGAAAAGGAAAGCAAAAAAAAGACAGCCAAAGAAACAGCACACTGATAGGCAGATATAAGTGAAAACATTTACTCCTCACCAACAAGTGTATCGATTAAATAGCAGATTGGGCTTGTCGGTTTTCCATCCTCGTGCTAACAGCGCAAAACGTAGACCGGACACGAGACGAGAAGACACCACTAGTGCTGTTGTTCGCTTGTGGTGCCTTCTCGTCTCGTGTCCGGTCTACGTTTTGCGCTTGTTAACACCAGAACAAGTATATGTAGCGCGAAAAGTCTCTTGAAGGATGACACTATTAAAGTTGTCACGGTTGAGTGTCATTTTTGGGCATATCTCTGCCATTGAGATTGCAATTACACGACCCACCGCGGTGGCTTAACGCATATGGGGTTGCGCTGCTCAACATGAAGCTGCGGGATCAAATTCCGGCCGCGGCGGTCACATATCGATGGTGGCAAAATGCGAAAATATTCCCCGTGTCCTCTGCAATAGGGGTACGCTAAAGAACCCCCGGTAGGAGGAGGAATAAACATTTATTTTGGAAACAGTATTCCGGGCTAAGCCGCGGTTCTACTCTCGGTGGGAGGTCTCCTCATTCCAGGAACCCTCTGGCCTTCGGTGCTTCCTTGGCCCTGGCGACGAGACGTCTGGAGTTTCACTCTAGGGCGTGCCTCAAAATCAAATTGCGCTTGTGAAATGTAAAACCCCGTAAAGCTCGAAGTTCAATTCAATTCAATTATACGGATGCTTCGGGCGAGCCCACGCCCTGCCTTCTCCGTACCCCTCGTGCTCTCCCGACGAGGCCGCAAGCGCCGGCTGGCGCGCTGCGAAAACAGGCTATCATGACAGGCGCACGGCGTTTCGGTGCTACAACGACAAAGCTATACTCCACCTCACAGGCTCGTTGCAGCACTGTCAAAGGTACAAGGCGTGCGCAGACACTATCCTTCAGCAGTGGTAAACAGGGCCGATTTTGGCTACACTAGAGTAGCTTTAACTTCGCTCGCTGCTTGATAGGGTACAGCGACAGGTGACAAGTTAGGACACTTGCGCATGCGCGTCGTGTACCGAGAGTTATTGCGGCAGTTACCGCCCGTAACTGTAGTGGTCACCCAAATTGTGGCAACAGGGCAGACCCCCTTCAACGCCCATCAACCCCTTCAATCCCAATTAGCGTTGCTATCGGCTCCCCGCCCTATCAGCAAGAAACGTGCGGCACAATTTTTCATGGCTCAGTGTCATCTCAAGTACCCGCCGCGGTTGCTCAGTGGCTATGGTGTTCGGCTGCTGACCACGAGGTCACGGTATCGAATCCCGGCCATGGCGGCCGTATTTCGATGGGGGCGAAATGCGAAAACACCCGTGTACTTAGATTTAGGTGCACGTTAAAGAACCCCAGGTGGTCCAAATTTCCGGAGTCCTCCACTACGGCGTGCCTCATAATCCGAAACTGGTTTTGGCACGTAAAACCCCATATTTTTAATCATCTCAAATTGAGGTCCAGTCAGCAGGTATGATTCGTCCTAATTATTGAGATCTGCTGTTTGTTTTCACGCTGCTAGGACTACAGACACGGAACCGAGCTGTAAAACAGGTTTGGTATTTAGTTAGCAGATGGCGCCACACTATCTGCATTCGTGATGCGCTGACCATAAAATGCTAGTTCTTAACTGCATCATTATTTACTGTCCCGCTCTCCCTGGTTACCTCCAGACGGAAACCAAAAAACGACAATTACGCTCTTAAAGCAGCTGCACCTTTGGAGTGTATAATTGTTGCATAACAATATTCATCATCTGTTTTGCTTGCGTTTCCTTTCTTGAAAACACTGCGGACTTTCATGAAGCAGCAAAAGCGCATACGTGGGGAGCGATACATGCGAAACAACCAGCATTTTCGAGAGAATATATTAACCAGCCCGAGAGGATAGTTTCATGGCTTACAGTTTCTCTCATTTCTCAAGACAAAACTAATCTTTGTTTTTGAATATTTATCGCGTAATACAGAATCAGCGCATGCGTGGGGAGTGACGTATGCGAACAACCAGGCTTTTCGAGAGCATATTTAAGCATATAAAAAGGATATTTTCATTCTTTTCAATTTTCGGGCAAAAACTATTCTTCCCGTAATCCTTTATTTATGGCGTTAAACTGCGTCTACGCATACGGGCGATCCGATATATGCGGAGAACTAGGGTGTTGGAGACACTTTATTTTTCGTCGGAAAAACGATATTTTCATGGGCTATAGGCTTACCGTTTTTTCAATTTTCGGGCAACAATTATTCTTCGCCTAATCGTTTATTTATGGCGTTAAACGGCGTCTACGCATGCTGGCGATCCGATATATGCGGAGAACTAGGGCTTCGGAGACACTTTATTTTTCGTCGAAAAAACGATATTTTCATGGGCTATAGGCTTACCGTTTTTTCAATTTTCGGGCAGAAATAATTCTTCGCCTAATCGTTTATTTATGGCGTTAAATGGCGTCTACGCATGCTGGCGATCCGATATATGCGGAGAACTAGGGCTTTGGAGACATTTTATTTTTCGTCGGAATAACGATATTTTCATGGGCTATAGGCTTACCGTTTTTTCAGTTTTCGGGCAAAAATTATTCTTCCCCTAATCGTTTATTTATGGCGTTAAACGGCGTCTACGCATGCTGGCGATCCGATATATGCGGAGAACTAGGGCTCGGGAGGCACTTTATTTTTCGTCGAAAAACGATATTTTCATGGGCTATAGGATTACCGTTTTTTCAATTTTCGAGCAAAAATTATTCTTCCCCTAATCGTTTATTTATGGCGTTAAACGGCGTCTACGCATGCTGGGGATGCGATATATGCGGAGAACTAGGGCTTTGGAGACACTTTATTTTTCGTCGCAAAAACGATATTTTCATGGGCTATAGGCTTACCGTTTTTTTCAGTTTTCGGGCAAAAATTAATCTTCCCCTAATCGCTTATTTATGGCGTTAAACGGCGTCTACGCATGCTGGGGATGGGATATATGTGGAGAACTAGGGCTTTGGAGACACTTTATTTTTCGTCGGAAAAACGATATTTTCACGGGCTATAGGCTTACCGTTTTTTCAGTTTTCGGGCAAAAATTAATCTTCCCCTAATCGCTTATTTATGGCGTTAAACGGCGTATACGCATGCTGGGGATGCGATATATGTGGAGAATTAGGGCTTTGGAGGCACTTTATTTTTCGTCGGTAAAACGATATTTTCATGGGCTATAGGCTTACCGTTTTTTTCAATTTTCGGGCAAAAATTATTCTTCCCCTAATCGTTTATTTATGGCGTTAAACGGCGTCTACGCATGCTGGGGATCCGATATATGCGGAGAACTAGGGCTTTGGAGGCACTTTATTTTTCGTCGGAAAAACGATATTTTCATGGGCTTACCGTTTTTTCAGTTTTCGGGCAAAAATTATTCTTCGCCTAATCGTTTATTTATGGCGTTAAACGGCGTCTACGCATGCTGGGGATGCGATATATGCGGAGAACTAGGGCTTTGGAGACACTTTAGTTTTCGTCGGAAAAACGATATTTTCATGGGCTATAGGCTTACCGTTTTTCAGTTTTCGGGCAAAAATTAATCTTCCCCTAATCGCTTATTTATGGCGTTAAACGGCGTCTACGCATGCTGGGGATGGGATATCTGCGGAGAACTAGGGCTTTGGAGACACTTTATTTTTCGTCGGAAAAACGATATTTTCATGGGCTATAGGCTTACCGTTTTTTCAGTTTTCGGGCAAAAATTTATCTTCCCCTAATCGCTTATTTATGGCGTTAAACGGCGTATACGCATGCTGGGGATGCGATATATGTGGAGAACTAGGGCTTTGGAGGCACTTTATTTTTCGTCGGTAAAACGATATTTTCATGGGCTATAGGCTTACCGTTTTTTCAGTTTTCGGGCAAAAATTAATCTTCCCCTAATCGCTTATTTATGGCGTTAAACGGCGTATACGCATGCTGGGGTTGCGATATATGTGCAGAACTAGGGCTTTGGAGGCACTTTATTTTTCGTCGGTAAAACGATATTTTAATGGGCTATAGGCTTACCGTTTTTTCAGTTTTCGGGCAAAAATTAATCTTCCCCTAATCGCTTATTTATGGCGTTAAACGGCGTCTACGCATGCTGGGGATGGGATATATGTGGAGAACTAGGGCTTTGGAGACACTTTATTTTTCGTCGGAAAAACGATATTTTCACGGGCTATAGGCTTACCGTTTTTTCAGTTTTCGGGCAAAAATTAATCTTCCCCTAATCGCTTATTTATGGCGTTAAACGGCGTCTACGCATGCTGGGGATGGGATATATGTGGAGAACTAGGGCTTCGGAGACACTTTATTTTTCGTCGAAAAAACGATATTTTCATGGGCTATAGGCTTACCGTTTTTTCAGTTTTCGGGCAAAAATTAATCTTCCCCTAATCGCTTATTTATGGCGTTAAACGGCGTCTACGCATGCTGGGGATGGGATATATGTGGAGAACTAGGGCTTTGGAGACACTTTATTTTTCGTCGGAAAAGCGATATTTTCACGGGCTATAGGCTTACCGTTTTTTCAGTTTTCGGGCAAAAATTAATCTTCCCCTAATCGCTTATTTATGGCGTTAAACGGTGTATACGCATGCTGGGGATGCGATATATGTGGAGAATTAGGGCTTTGGAGGCACTTTATTTTTCGTCGGAAAAACGATATTTTCATGGGCTATAGGCTTACCGTTTTTTCAGTTTTCGGGCAAAAATTATTCTTCGCCTAATCGTTTATTTATGGCGTTAAACGGCGTCTACGCATGCTGGCGATCCGATATATGCGGAGAACTAGGGCTTCGGAGACACTTTATTTTTCGTCGAAAAAACGATATTTTCATGGGCTTCAATTTTCAATTTTCGGGCAGAAATAATTCTTCGCCTAATCGTTTATTTATGGCGTTAAATGGCGTCTACGCATGCTGGCGATCCGATATATGCGGAGAACTAGGGCTTTGGAGACATTTTATTTTTCGTCGGAATAACGATATTTTCATGGGCTATAGGCTTACCGTTTTTCCAGTTTTCGGGCAAAAATTATTCTTCCCCTAATCGTTTATTTATGGCGTTAAACGGCGTCTACGCATGCTGGCGATCCGATATATGCGGAGAACTAGGGCTCGGGAGGCACTTTATTTTTCGTCGAAAAACGATATTTTCATGGGCTATAGGATTACCGTTTTTTCAATTTTCGAGCAAAAATTATTCTTCCCCTAATCGTTTATTTATGGCGTTAAACGGCGTCTACGCATGCTGGGGATGCGATATATGCGGAGAACTAGGGCTTTGGAGACACTTTATTTTTCGTCGCAAAAACGATATTTTCATGGGCTATAGGCTTACCGTTTTTTCAGTTTTCGGGCAAAAATTAATCTTCCCCTAATCGCTTATTTATGGCGTTAAACGGCGTCTACGCATGCTGGGGATGGGATATATGTGGAGAACTAGGGCTTTGGAGACACTTTATTTTTCGTCGGAAAAACGATATTTTCACGGGCTATAGGCTTACCGTTTTTTCAGTTTTCGGGCAAAAATTAATCTTCCCCTAATCGCTTATTTATGGCGTTAAACGGCGTATACGCATGCTGGGGATGCGATATATGTGGAGAATTAGGGCTTTGGAGGCACTTTATTTTTCGTCGGTAAAACGATATTTTCATGGGCTATAGGCTTACCGTTTTTTCAATTTTCGGGCAAAAATTATTCTTCCCCTAATCGTTTATTTATGGCGTTAAACGGCGTCTACGCATGCTGGGGATCCGATATATGCGGAGAACTAGGGCTTTGGAGGCACTTTATTTTTCGTCGGAAAAACGATATTTTCATGGGCTTACCGTTTTTTCAGTTTTCGGGCAAAAATTATTCTTCGCCTAATCGTTTATTTATGGCGTTAAACGGCGTCTACGCATGCTGGGGATGCGATATATGCGGAGAACTAGGGCTTTGGAGACACTTTAGTTTTCGTCGGAAAAACGATATTTTCATGGGCTATAGGCTTACCGTTTTTTCAGTTTTCGGGCAAAAATTAATCTTCCCCTAATCGCTTATTTATGGCGTTAAACGGCGTATACGCACGCTGGGGATGCGATATATGTGGAGAACTAGGGCTTTGGAGGCACTTTATTTTTCGTCGGTAAAACGATATTTTCATGGGCTATAGGCTTACCGTTTTTTTCAGTTTTCGGGCAAAAATTAATCTTCCCCTAATCGCTTATTTATGGCGTTAAACGGCGTATACGCATGCTGGGGTTGCGATATATGTGCAGAACTAGGGCTTTGGAGGCACTTTATTTTTCGTCGGTAAAACGATATTTTAATGGGCTATAGGCTTACCGTTATTTCAATTTTCGGGCAAAAATTATTCTTCCCCTAATCGTTTATTTATGGCGTTAAACGGCGTCTACGCATGCTGGGGATCCGATATATGTGGAGAACTAGGGCTTTGGAGGCACTTTATTTTTCGTCGGTAAAACGATATTTTCATGGGATATAGGCTTACCGTTTTTTCAATTTTCGGGCAAAAATTATTCTTCCCCTAATCGTTTATTTATGGCGTTAAACGGCGTCTACGCATGCTGGGGATGCGATATATGCGGAGAACTAGGGCTTTGGAGGCACTTTATTTTTCGTCGGAAAAACGATATTTTCATGGGCTTACCGTTTTTTCAGTTTTCGGGCAAAAATTATTCTTCGCCTAATCGTTTATTTATGGCGTTAAACGGCGTCTACGCATGCTGGGGATGCGATATATGCGGAGAACTAGGGCTTTGGAGACACTTTATTTTTCGTCGGAAAAACGATATTTTCATGGGCTATAGGATTACCGTTTTTTCAATTTTCGAGCAAAAATTATTCTTCCCCTAATCGTTTATTTATGGCGTTAAACGGCGTCTACGCATGCTGGGGATGCGATATATGCGGAGAACTAGGGCTTTGGAGACACTTTATTTTTCGTCGGAAAAACGATATTTTCATGGGCTATAGGCTTACTGTTTTTTCAGTTTTCGGGCAAAAATTAATCTTCCCCTAATCGCTTATTTATGGCGTTAAACGGCGTATACGCATGCTGGGGATGCGATATATGTGGAGAACTAGGGCTTTGGAGGCACTTTATTTTTCGTCGGTAAAACGATATTTTCATGGGCTATGGCTTACCGTTTTTTCAATTTTCGGGCAAAAATTATTCTTCCCCTAATCGTTTATTTATGGCGTTAAACGGCGTCTACGCATGCTGGGGATCCGATATATGCGGAGAACTAGGGCTTCGGAGACACCTTTTTTTTCATGGAAAAACGATATTTTCATGGGATATAGGCTTACCGTTTTTTGAATTTTCGAGCAAAAATTATTCTTCGCCTCATCGCTTATTTATGGCGTTAGACGGCGTATAACGCATGCTGGGGATGCGACATATGTGGTGAACTAGGGCTTTGGAGGCACTTTATTTTATGTCGGAAAAACGATATTTTCATGGGCTATAGGCTTACCGTTTTTTCAGTTTTCGGGCAAAAATTATTCTTCCCCTAATCGCCTATTTATGGCATTAGACGGCGTATACGCATGCTGGGGATGCGATATATGCGGAGAACTAGGGCTCGGGAGGCACTTTATTTTTCGTCGAAAAACCATATTTTCATGGGCTATAGGATTACCGTTTTTTCAATTTTCGAGCAAAAATTATTCTTCGCCTAATCGCTTATTTATGGCGTTAGACGGCGTATACGCATGCTGGGGATGCGATATATGCGGAGAACTGGGGCTTTGGAGACACTTTATTTTTCGTCGGAAAAACGATATTTTCATTGGCTATATATAGGCTTACCGTTTTTTCAGTTTTCGGGCAAAAATTATTCTTCCCCTAATCGTTTATTTATGGAGTTAAACGGCGTCTACGCATGCTGGGGATGCGATATATGCGGAGAACTAGGGCTTTGGAGACACTTTATTTTTCGTCGGAAAAACGATATTTTCATGGGCTATAGGCTTACCGTTTTTTCAGTTTTCGGGCAAAAATTATTCTTCCCCTAATCGTTTATTTATGGCGTTAAACGGCGTCTACGCATGCTGGGGATGCGATATATGCGGAGAACTAGGGCTTTGGAGGGACTTTATTTTTCGTCGGAAAAACGATATTTTCATGGGCTACAGGCTTACCGTTTTTTCATTTTTCGAGCAAAAATTATTCTTCACCTAATCGCTTATTTATGGCGTTAAACGGCGTCTACGCATGCTGGGGATGGGATATATGTGGAGAACTATGGCTTTGGAGGCACTTTATTTTTCGTCGGTAAAACGATATTTTCATGGGCTATAGGCTTACCGTTTTTTCAGTTTTCGGGCAAAAATTATTCTTCCCCTAATCGTTTATTTATGGCGTTAAACGGCGTCTACGCATGCTGGGGATGCGATATATGCGGAGAAGTAGGGCTTTGGCGACACTTTATTTTTCGTCGGAAAAACGATATTTTCATGGGCTATAGGCTTACCGTTTTTTCAGTTTTCGGGCAAAAATTAATCTTCCCCTAATCGCTTATTTATGGCGTTAAACGGCGTATACGCATGCTGGGGATGCGATATATGCGGAGAACTAGGGCTTTGGAGGCACTTTATTTTTCGTCGGAAAAACGATATTTTCATGGGCTACAGGCTTACCGTTTTTTCAATTTTCGAGCAAAAATTATTCTTCACCTAATCGCTTATTTATGGCGTTAAACGGCGTCTACGCATGCTGGGGATGCGATATATGTGGAGAACTATGGCTTTGGAGGCACTTTATTTTTCGTCGGAAAAACGATATTTTCATGGGCTATAGGCTTACCGTTTTTTCAGTTTTCGGGCAAAAATTATTCTTCCCCTAATGGTTTATTTATGGCGTTAAACGGCGTCTACGCATGCTGGGGATGCGATATATGCGGAGAACTAGGGCTTTGGAGGCACTTTATTTTTCGTCGGAAAAACGATATTTTCATGGGCTATAGGCTTACCGTTTTTTCAATTTTCGGGCAAAAATTATTCTTCCCCTAACCGTTTATTTATGGCGTTAAACGGCGTCTACGCATGCTGGGGATGCGATATATGCGGAGAACTAGGGCTTTGGAGACACTTTATTTTTCGTCGGAAAAACGATATTTTCATGGGCTATAGGCTTACCGTTTTTTCAGTTTTCGGGCAAAAATTTATCTTCCCCTAATCGCTTATTTATGGCGTTAAACGGCGTATACGCATGCTGGGGATGCGATATATGTGGAGAACTAGGGCTTTGGAGGCACTTTATTTTTCGTCGGTAAAACGATATTTTCATGGGCTATAGGCTTACCGTTTTTTCAATTTTCGGGCAAAAATTATTCTTCCCCTAATCGTTTATTTATGGCGTTAAACGGCGTCTACGCATGCTGGGGATCCGATATATGCGGAGAACTAGGGCTTCGGAGACACCTTTTTTTCGTCGGAAAAACGATATTTTCATGGGCTATAGGATTACCGTTTTTTCAATTTTCGAACAAAAATTATTCTTCCCCTAATCGTTTATCTATGGCGTTAAACGGCGTCTACGCATGCTGGGGATGCGATATATGCGGAGAACTAGGGCTTTGGAGACACTTTATTTTTCGTCGGAAAAACGATATTTTCATGGGCTATAGGCTTACCGTTTTTTCAGTTTTCGGGCAAAAATTAATCTTCCCCTAATCGCTTATTTATGGCGTTAAACGGCGTATACGCATGCTGGGGATGCGATATATGTGGAGAACTAGGGCTTTGGAGGCACTTTATTTTTCGTCGGTAAAACGATATTTTCATGGGCTATAGGCTTACCGTTTTTTCAATTTTCGGGCAAACATTATTCTTCCCCTAATCGTTTATTTATGGCGTTAAACGGCGTCTACGCATGCTGGGGATCCGATATATGCGGAGAACTAGGGCTTCGGAGACACCTTTTTTTTCGTCGGAAAAACGATATTTTCATGGGCTATAGGATTACCGTTTTTTCAATTTTCGAGCAAAAATTATACTTCCCCTAATCGTTTATTTATGGCGTTAAACGGCGTCTACGCATGCTGGGGATGCGATATATGCGGAGAACTAGGGCTTTGGAGACACTTTATTTTTCGTCGGAAAAACGATATTTTCATGGGCTATAGCCTTACCGTTTTTTCAATTTTCGGGCAAAAATTATTCTTCCCCTAATCGTTTATTTATGGCGTTAAACGGCGTCTACGCATGCTGGGGATCCGATATATGCGGAGAACTAGGGCTTCGCAGACACCTTTTTTTTCGTCGGAAAAACGATATTTTCATGGGCTATAGGATTACCGTTTTTTCAATTTTCGAACAAAAATTATTCTTCCCCTAATCGTTTATTTTTTGCCGCTAAACGGCGTCTACGCATGCTGGGGATGCGATATATGCGGAGAACTAGGGCTTTGGAGGCACTTGATTTTTCGTCGGAAAAACGATATTTTCATGGGCTACATGCTTACTGTTTTTTCATTTTTCGAGCAAAAATTATTCTTCACCTAATCGCTTATTTATGGCGTTAAACGGCGTCTACGCATGCTGGGGATGGGATATATGTGGAGAACTAAGGCTTTGGTGGCACTTTATTTTTCGTCGGTAAAACGATATTTTCATGGGCTATAGGCTTACCGTTTTTTCAGTTTTCGGGCAAAAATTATTCTTCCCCCAATCGTTTATTTATGGCGTTAAACGGCGTCTACGCATGCTGGGGATGCGATATATGCGGAGAACTAGGGCTTTGGCGACACTTTATTTTTCGTCGGAAAAACGATATTTTCATGGGCTATAGGCTTACCGTTTTTTCAGTTTTCGGGCAAAAATTAATCTTCCCCTAAACGTTTATTTATGGCGTTAAACGGCGTCTACGCATGCTGGGGATGCGATATATGCGGAGAACTAGGGCTTTGGAGGGACTTTATTTTTCGTCGGAAAAACGATATTTTCATGGGCTATAGGCTTACCGTTTTTTCAATTTTCGGGCAAAAATTATTCTTCCCCTAACCGTTTATTTATGGCGTTAAACGGCGTCTACGCATGCTGGGGATGCGATATATGCGGAGAACTAGGGCTTTGGAGACACTTTATTTTTCGTCGGAAAAACGATATTTTCATGGGCTATAGGCTGACCGTTTTTTCAGTTTTCGGGCAAAAATTAATCTTCCCCTAATCGCTTATTTATGGCGTTAAACGGTGTATACGCATGCTGGGGATGCGATATATGCGGTGAACTAGGGCTTTGGAGGCACTTTATTTTTTCGTCGGAAAAACGATATTTTCGTGGGCTATAGGCTTACCGTTTTTTCAGTTTTGGGGCAAAAATTATTCTTCCCCTAATCGCTTATTTATGGCATTAAATGGCGTCTACGCATGCTGGGGATCGGATATATGCGGAGAACTAGGGCTTTGGAGGCACTTAATTTTTCGTCGGAAAAACGATATTTTCATGGGCTATAGGCTTACCGTTTTTTCAGTTTTCGGGCAAAAATTATTCTTCCCCTAATCGTTTATTTATGGCGTTAAACGGCGTCTACGCATGCTGGGGATGCGATATATGCGGAGAACTAGGGCTTTAGAGACACTTTATTTTTCGTCGGAAAAACGATATTTTCATGGGCTATAGGCTTACCGTTTTTTCAATTTTCGGGCAAAAATTATTCTTCCCCTAACCGTTTATTTATGGCGTTAAACGGCGTCTACGCATGCTGGGGATGCGATATATGCGGAGAACTAGGGCTTTGGAGACACTTTATTTTTCGTCGGAAAAACGATATTTTCATGGGCTATAGGCTTACCGTATTTTCAGTTTTCGGGCAAAAATTAATCTTCCCCTAATCGCTTATTTATGGCGTTAAACGGCGTCTACGCATGCTGGGGATGCGATATATGCGGAGAACTAGGGCTTTGGAGACACATTATTTTTCGTCGGAAAAACGATATTTTCATGGGCTACAGGCTTACCGTTTTTTCAATTTTCGAGCAAAAATTATTCTTCCCCTAATGGTTTATTTATGGCGTTAAACGGCGTCTACGCATGCTGGGGATGCGATATATGCGGAGAACTAGGGCTTTGGAGGCACTTTATTTTTCGTCGGAAAAACGATATTTTCATGTGCTATAGGCTTACCGTTTTTTCAATTTTCGGGCAAAAATTATTCTTCCCCTAACCGTTTATTTATGGCGTTAAACGGCGTCTACGCATGCTGGGGATGCGATATATGCGGAGAACTAGGGCTTTGGAGACACTTTATTTTTCGTCGGAAAAACGATATTTTCATGGGCTATAGGCTTACCGTTTTTTCACTTTTCGGGCAAAAATTAATCTTCCCCTAATCGCTTATTTATGGCGTTAAACGGTGTATACGCATGCTGGGGATGCGATATATGCGGTGAACTAGGGCTTTGGAGGCACTTTATTTTTCGTCGGAAAAACGATATTTTCGTGGGCTATAGGCTTACCGTTTTTTCAGTTTTGGGGCAAAAATTATTCTTCCCCTAATCGCTTATTTATGGCATTAAACGGCGTCTACGCATGCTGGGGATCGGATATATGCGGAGAACTAGGGCTTTGGAGGCACTTAATTTTTCGTCGGAAAAACGATATTTTCATGGGCTATAGGCTTACCGTTTTTTCAGTTTTCGGGCAAAAATTATTCTTCCCCTAATCGTTTATTTATGGCGTTAAACGGCGTCTACGCATGCTGGGGATGCGATATATGCGGAGAACTAGGGCTTTGGAGACACTTTATTTTTAGTCGGAAAAACGATATTTTCATGGGCTATAGGCTTACCGTTTTTTCAGTTTTCGGGCAAAAATTATTCTTCCCCTAATCGTTTATTTATGGCGTTAAACGGCGTCTACGCATGCTGGGGATGCGATATATGCGGAGAACTAGGGCTTTGGAGACACTTTATTTTTCGTCGGAAAAACGATATTTTCATGGGCTATAGGCTTACCGTTTTTTCAGTTTTCGGGCAAAAATTATTGTTCCCCTAATCGTTTATTTATGGCGTTAAACGGCGTCTACGCATGCTGGGGATGCGATATATGTGGATAACTAGGGCTTTGGCGACACTTTATTTTTCGTCGGAAAAACGATATTTTCATGGGCTATAGGCTTACCGTTTTTTCAGTTTTCGGGCAAAAATTAATCTTCCCCTAAACGTTTATTTATGGCGTTAAACGGCGTCTACGCATGCTGGGGATGCGATATATGCGGAGAACTAGGGCTTTGGAGGGACTTTATTTTTCGTCGGAAAAACGATATTTTCATGGGCTATAGGCTTACCGTTTTTTCAATTTTCGGGCAAAAATTATTCTTCCCCTAACCGTTTATTTATGGCGTTAAACGGCGTCTACGCATGCGGGGGATGCGATATATGCGGAGAACTAGGGCTTTGGAGACACTTTATTTTTCGTCGGAAAAACGATATTTTCATGGGCTATAGGCTGACCGTTTTTTCAGTTTTCGGGCAAAAATTAATCTTCCCCTAATCGCTTATTTATGGCGTTAAACGGTGTATACGCATGCTGGGGATGCGATATATGCGGTGAACTAGGGCTTTGGAGGCACTTTATTTTTTCGTCGGAAAAACGATATTTTCGTGGGCTATAGGCTTACCGTTTTTTCAGTTTTCGGGCAAAAATTAATCTTCCCCTAATCGCTTATTTATGGCGTTAAACGGTGTATACGCATGCTGGGATGCGATATATGCGGTGAACTAGGGCTTTGGAGGCACTTTATTTTTCGTCGGAAAAACGATATTTTCGTGGGCTATGGGCTTACCGTTTTTTCAGTTTTGGGGCAAAAATTATTCTTCCCCTAATCGCTTATTTATGGCATTAAACGGCGTCTACGCATGCTGGGGATCGGATATATGCGGAGAACTAGGGCTTTGGAGGCACTTAATTTTTCGTCGGAAAAACGATATTTTCATGGGCTATAGGCTTACCGTTTTTTCAGTTTTCGGGCAAAAATTATTCTTCCCCTAATCGTTTATTTATGGCGTTAAACGGCGTCTACGCATGCTGGGGATGCGATATATGCGGAGAACTAGGGCTTTGGAGACACTTTATTTTTAGTCGGAAAAACGATATTTTCATGGGCTATAGGCTTACCGTTTTTTCAGTTTTCGGGCAAAAATTATTCTTCCCCTAATCGTTTATTTATGGCGTTAAACGGCGTCTACGCATGCTGGGGATGCGATATATGCGGAGAACTAGGGCTTTGGAGACACTTTATTTTTCGTCGGAAAAACGATATTTTCATGGGCTATAGGCTTACCGTTTTTTCAGTTTTCGGGCAAAAATTATTGTTCCCCTAATCGTTTATTTATGGCGTTAAACGGCGTCTACGCATGCTGGGGATGCGATATATGTGGATAACTAGGGCTTTGGAGGCACTTTATTTTTCGTCGGAAAAACGATATTTTCATGGGCTTACCGTTTTTTCAGTGTTCGGGCAAAAATTATTCTTCGCCTAATCGTTTATTTATGGCGTTAAACGGCGTCTAAGCATGCTGGGGATGCGATATATGCGGAGAACTAGGGCTTTGGAGACACTTTAGTTTTCGTCGGAAAAACGATATTTTCATGGGCTATAAGCTTACCGTTTTTTCAGTTTTCGGGCAAAAATTAATCTTCCCCTAATCGCTTATTTATGGCGTTAAACGGCGTCTACGCATGCTGGGGATGCGATATATGCGGAGAACTAGGGCTTTGGAGACACTTTATTTTTCGTCGGAAAAACGATATTTTCATGGGCTATAGGATTACCGTTTTTTTCAATTTTCGAACAAAAATTATTCTTCCCCTAATCGGTTATTTATGGCGTTAAACGGCGTCTACGCATGCTGGGGATGCGATATATGCGGAGAACTAGGGCTTTGGAGACACTTTATTTTTCGTCGGAAAAACGATATTTTCATGGGCTATAGGATTACCGTTTTTTTCAATTTTCGAACAAAAATTATTCTTCCCCTAATCGGTTATTTATGGCGTTAAACGGCGTCTACGCATGCTGGGGATGCGATATATGCGGAGAACTAGGGCTTTGGAGACACTTTAGTTTTCGTCGGAAAAACGATATTTTCATGGGCTATAAGCTTACCGTTTTTTCAGTTTTCGGGCAAAAATTAATCTTCCCCTAATCGCTTATTTATGGCGTTAAACGGCGTCTACGCATGCTGGGGATGCGATATATGCGGAGAACTAGGGCTTTGGAGACACTTTATTTTTCGTCGGAAAAACGATATTTTCATGGGCTATAGGATTACCGTTTTTTCAATTTTCGGGCAAAAAGTATTCTTCCCCTAATCGTTTATTTATGGCGTTAAACGGCGTCTACGCATGCTGGGGATCCGATATATGCGGAGAACTAGGGCTTCGGAGACACCTTTTTTTTCGTCGGAAAAACGATATTTTCATGGGCTATAGGATTACCGTTTTTTTCAATTTTCGAACAAAAATTATTCTTCCCCTAATCGGTTATTTATGGCGTTAAACGGCGTCTACGCATGCTGGGGATGCGATATATGCGGAGAACTAGGGCTTTAGAGACACTTTATTTTTCGTCGGAAAAACGATATTTTCATGGGCTATAGGCTTACCGTTTTTTCAGTTTTCGGGCAAAAATTAATCTTCCCCTAATCGCTTATTTATGGCGTTAAACGGCGTATACGCATGCTGGGGATCCGATATATGCGGAGAACTAGGGCTTCGGAGACACCTTTTTTTTCGTCGGAAAAACGATATTTTCATGGGCTATAGGATTACCGTTTTTTCAATTTTCGAGCAAAAATTATACTTCCCCTAATCGTTTATTTATGGCGTTAAACGGCGTCTACGCATGCTGGGGATGCGATATATGCGGAGAACTAGGGCTTTGGAGACACTTTATTTTTCGTCGGAAAAACGATATTTTCATGGGCTATAGGCTTACCGTTTTTTCAATTTTCGGGCAAAAATTATTCTTCCCCTAACCGTTTATTTATGGCGTTAAACGGCGTCTACGCATGCTGGGGATGCGATATATGCGGAGAACTAGGGCTTTGGAGACACTTTATTTTTCGTCGGAAAAACGATATTTTCATGGGCTATAGGCTGACCGTTTTTTCAGTTTTCGGGCAAAAATTAATCTTCCCCTAATCGCTTATTTATGGCGTTAAACGGTGTATACGCATGCTGGGGATGCGATATATGCGGTGAACTAGGGCTTTGGAGGCACTTTATTTTTTCGTCGGAAAAACGATATTTTCGTGGGCTATAGGCTTACCGTTTTTTCAGTTTTGGGGCAAAAATTATTCTTCCCCTAATCGCTTATTTATGGCATTAAATGGCGTCTACGCATGCTGGGGATCGGATATATGCGGAGAACTAGGGCTTTGGAGGCACTTAATTTTTCGTCGGAAAAACGATATTTTCATGGGCTATAGGCTTACCGTTTTTTCAGTTTTCGGGCAAAAATTATTCTTCCCCTAATCGTTTATTTATGGCGTTAAACGGCGTCTACGCATGCTGGGGATGCGATATATGCGGAGAACTAGGGCTTTAGAGACACTTTATTTTTCGTCGGAAAAACGATATTTTCATGGGCTATAGGCTTACCGTTTTTTCAATTTTCGGGCAAAAATTATTCTTCCCCTAACCGTTTATTTATGGCGTTAAACGGCGTCTACGCATGCTGGGGATGCGATATATGCGGAGAACTAGGGCTTTGGAGACACTTTATTTTTCGTCGGAAAAACGATATTTTCATGGGCTATAGGCTTACCGTATTTTCAGTTATCGGGCAAAAATTAATCTTCCCCTAATCGCTTATTTATGGCGTTAAACGGCGTCTACGCATGCTGGGGATGCGATATATGCGGAGAACTAGGGCTTTGGAGACACATTATTTTTCGTCGGAAAAACGATGTTTTCATGGGCTACAGGCTTACCGTTTTTTCAATTTTCGAGCAAAAATTATTCTTCCCCTAATGGTTTATTTATGGCGTTAAACGGCGTCTACGCATGCTGGGGATGCGATATATGCGGAGAACTAGGGCTTTGGAGGCACTTTATTTTTCGTCGGAAAAACGATATTTTCATGGGCTATAGGCTTACCGTTTTTTCAGTTTTCGGGCAAAAATTAATCTTCCCCTAATCGCTTATTTATGGCGTTAAACGGTGTATACGCATGCTGGGGATGCGATATATGCGGTGAACTAGGGCTTTGGAGGCACTTTATTTTTCGTCGGAAAAACGATATTTTCATGGGCTATAGGATTACCGTTTTTTTCAATTTTCGAACAAAAATTATTCTTCCCCTAATCGGTTATTTATGGCGTTAAACGGCGTCTACGCATGCTGGGGATGCGATATATGCGGAGAACTAGGGCTTTGGAGACACTTTATTTTTCGTCGGAAAAACGATATTTTCATGGGCTATAGGATTACCGTTTTTTCAGTTTTCGGGCAAAAATTATTCTTCCCCTAATCGTTTATTTATGGCGTTAAACGGCGTCTACGCATGCTGGGGATGCGATATATGCGGAGAACTAGGGCTTTGGAGACACTTTATTTTTAGTCGGAAAAACGATATTTTCATGGGCTATAGGCTTACCGTTTTTTCAGTTTTCGGGCAAAAATTATTCTTCCCCTAATCGTTTATTTATGGCGTTAAACGGCGTCTACGCATGCTGGGGATGCGATATATGCGGAGAACTAGGGCTTTGGAGACACTTTATTTTTCGTCGGAAAAACGATATTTTCATGGGCTATAGGCTTACCGTTTTTTCAGTTTTCGGGCAAAAATTATTGTTCCCCTAATCGTTTATTTATGGCGTTAAACGGCGTCTACGCATGCTGGGGATGCGATATATGTGGATAACTAGGGCTTTGGCGACACTTTATTTTTCGTCGGAAAAACGATATTTTCATGGGCTATAGGCTTACCGTTTTTTCAGTTTTCGGGCAAAAATTAATCTTCCCCTAAACGTTTATTTATGGCGTTAAACGGCGTCTACGCATGCTGGGGATGCGATATATGCGGAGAACTAGGGCTTTGGAGGGACTTTATTTTTCGTCGGAAAAACGATATTTTCATGGGCTATAGGCTTACCGTTTTTTCAATTTTCGGGCAAAAATTATTCTTCCCCTAACCGTTTATTTATGGCGTTAAACGGCGTCTACGCATGCTGGGGATGCGATATATGCGGAGAACTAGGGCTTTGGAGACACTTTATTTTTCGTCGGAAAAACGATATTTTGATGGGCTATAGGCTGACCGTTTTTTCAGTTTTCGGGCAAAAATTAATCTTCCCCTAATCGCTTATTTATGGCGTTAAACGGTGTATACGCATGCTGGGGATGCGATATATGCGGTGAACTAGGGCTTTGGAGGCACTTTATTTTTTCGTCGGAAAAACGATATTTTCGTGGGCTATAGGCTTACCGTTTTTTCAGTTTTGGGGCAAAAATTATTCTTCCCCTAATCGCTTATTTATGGCATTAAATGGCGTCTACGCATGCTGGGGATCGGATATATGCGGAGAACTAGGGCTTTGGAGGCACTTAATTTTTCGTCGGAAAAACGATATTTTCATGGGCTATAGGCTTACCGTTTTTTCAGTTTTCGGGCAAAAATTATTCTTCCCCTAATCGTTTATTTATGGCGTTAAACGGCGTCTACGCATGCTGGGCATGCGATATATGCGGAGAACTAGGGCTTTAGAGACACTTTATTTTTCGTCGGAAAAACGATATTTTCATGGGCTATAGGCTTACCGTTTTTTCAATTTTCGGGCAAAAATTATTCTTCCCCTAACCGTTTATTTATGGCGTTAAACGGCGTCTACGCATGCTGGGGATGCGATATATGCGGAGAACTAGGGCTTTGGAGACACTTTATTTTTCGTCGGAAAAACGATATTTTCATGGGCTATAGGCTTACCGTATTTTCAGTTTTCGGGCAAAAATTAATCTTCCCCTAATCGCTTATTTATGGCGTTAAACGGCGTCTACGCATGCTGGGGATGCGATATATGCGGAGAACTAGGGCTTTGGAGACACATTATTTTTCGTCGGAAAAACGATATTTTCATGGGCTACAGGCTTACCGTTTTTTCAATTTTCGAGCAAAAATTATTCTTCCCCTAATGGTTTATTTATGGCGTTAAACGGCGTCTACGCATGCTGGGGATGCGATATATGCGGAGAACTAGGGCTTTGGAGGCACTTTATTTTTCGTCGGAAAAACGATATTTTCATGTGCTATAGGCTTACCGTTTTTTCAATTTTCGGGCAAAAATTATTCTTCCCCTAACCGTTTATTTTTGGCGTTAAACGGCGTCTACGCATGCTGGGGATGCGATATATGCGGAGAACTAGGGCTTTGGAGACACTTTATTTTTCGTCGGAAAAACGATATTTTCATGGGCTATAGGCTTAACGTTTTTTCAGTTTTCGGGCAAAAATTAATCTTCCCCTAATCGCTTATTTATGGCGTTAAACGGTGTATACGCATGCTGGGATGCGATATATGCGGTGAACTAGGGCTTTGGAGGCACTTTATTTTTCGTCGGAAAAACGATATTTTCGTGGGCTATAGGCTTACCGTTTTTTCAGTTTTCGGGCAAAAATTAATCTTCCCCTAATCGCTTATTTATGGCGTTAAACGGCGTCTACGCATGCTGGGGATGCGATATATGCGGAGAACTAGGGCTTTGGAGACACTTTATTTTTCGTCGGAAAAACGATATTTTCATTGGCTATAGGCTTACCGTTTTTTCAATTTTCGGGCAAAAAGTATTCTTCCCCTAATCGTTTATTTATGGCGTTAAACGGCGTCTACGCATGCTGGGGATCCGATATATGCGGAGAACTAGGGCTTCGGAGACACCTTTTTTTTCGTCGGAAAAACGATATTTTCATGGGCTATAGGATTACCGTTTTTTTCAATTTTCGAACAAAAATTATTCTTCCCCTAATCGGTTATTTATGGCGTTAAACGGCGTCTACGCATGCTGGGGATGCGATATATGCGGAGAACTAGGGCTTTGGAGACACTTTATTTTTCGTCGGAAAAACGATATTTTCATGGGCTATAGGCTTACCGTTTTTTCAGTTTTCGGGCAAAAATTAATCTTCCCCTAATCGCTTATTTATGGCGTTAAACGGCGTATACGCATGCTGGGGATCCGATATATGCGGAGAACTAGGGCTTCGGAGACACCTTTTTTTTCGTCGGAAAAACGATATTTTCATGGGCTATAGGATTACCGTTTTTTCAATTTTCGAGCAAAAATTATACTTCCCCTAATCGTTTATTTATGGCGTTAAACGGCGTCTACGCATGCTGGGGATGCGATATATGCGGAGAACTAGGGCTTTGGAGACACTTTATTTTTCGTCGGAAAAACGATATTTTCATGGGCTATAGGCTTACCGTTTTTTCAGTTTTCGGGCAAAAATTAATCTTCCCCTAATCGCTCATTTATGGCGTTAAACGGCGTATACGCATGCTGGGGATCCGATATATGCGGAGAACTAGGGCTTCGGAGACACCTTTTTTTTCGTCGGAAAAACGATATTTTCATGGGCTATAGGCTTACCGTTTTTTCAATTTTCGGGCAAAAATTATTCTTCCCCTAATCGTTTATTTATGGCGTTAAACGGCGTCTACGCATGCTGGGGATCCGATATATGCGGAGAACTAGGGCTTCGGAGACACCTTTTTTTTCGTCGGAAAAACGATATTTTCATGGGCTATAGGATTACCGTTTTTTCAATTTTCGAACAAAAATTATTCTTCCCCTAATCGTTTATTTTTTGCCGCTAAATGGCGTCTACGCATGCTGGGGATGCGATATATGCGGAGAACTAGGGCTTTGGAGGCACTTGATTTTTCGTCGGAAAAACGATATTTTCATGGGCTACAGGCTTACCGTTTTTTCAGTTTTCGGGCAAAAATTATTCTTCCCCTAATCGTTTATTTATGGCGTTAAACGGTGTATACGCATGCTGGGGATGCGATATATGCGGTGAACTAGGGCTTTGGAGGCACTTTATTTTTCGTCGGAAAAACGATATTTTCGTGGGCTATAGGCTTACCGTTTTTTCAGTTTTGGGGCAAAAATTATTCTTCCCCTAATCGCTTATTTATGGCATTAAACGGCGTCTACGCATGCTGGGGATCGGATATATGCGGAGAACTAGGGCTTTGGAGACACTTAATTTTTCGTCGGAAAAACGATATTTTCATGGGCTATAGGCTTACCGTTTTTTCAATTTTCGGGCAAAAATTATTCTTCGCCTAATCGTTTATTTATGGCGTTAAACGGCGTCTACGCATGCTGGGGATGCGATATATGAGGAGAACTAGGGCTTTGGAGACACTTTATTTTTCGTCGGAAAAACGATATTTTCATTGGCTATAGGCTTGCCGTTTTTTCTGTTTTCGGGCAAAAATTATTCTTCCCCTAATCGTTTATTTATGCCGTTAAACGGCGTCTACGCATGCTGTGGATGCGATATATGCGGAGAACTAGGGCTTTGGAGACACTTTATTTTTCGTCGGAAAAACGATATTTTCATGGGCTATAGGCTTACCGTTTTTTCAGTTTTCGGGCAAAAATTATTCTTCCCCTAATCGCTTATTTATGGCGTTAAACGGTGTATACGCATGCTGGGGATGCGATATATGCGGTGAACTAGGGCTTTGGAGGCACTTTATTTTTCGTCGGAAAAACGATATTTTCGTGGGCTATAGGCTTACCGTTTTTTCAGTTTTGGGGCAAAAATTATTCTTCCCCTAATCGCTTATTTATGGCATTAAACGGCGTCTACGCATGCTGGGGATCGGATATATGCGGAGAACTAGGGCTTCGGAGACACCTTTTTTTTAGTCGGAAAAACGATATTTTCATGGGCTATAGGATTACCGTTTTTTCAATTTTCGAGCAAAAATTATACTTCCCCTAATCGTTTATTTATGGCGTTAAACGGCGTCTACGCATGCTGGGGATGCGATATATGCGGAGAACTAGGGCTTTGGAGACACTTTATTTTTCGTCGGAAAAAAGATATTTTCATGGGCTATAGGCTTACCGTTTTTTCAATTTTCGGGCAAAAATTATTCTTCCCCTAATCGTTTATTTATGGCGTTAAACGGCGTCTACGCATGCTGGGGATCCGATATATGCGGAGAACTAGGGCTTCGGAGACACCTTTTTTTTCGTCGGAAAAACGATATTTTCATGGGCTATAGGATTACCGTTTTTTCAATTTTCGAACAAAAATTATTCTTCCCCTAATCGTTTATTTTTTGCCGCTAAACGGCGTCTACGCATGCTGGGGATGCGATATATGCGGAGAACTAGGGCTTTGGAGGCACTTGATTTTTCGTCGGAAAAACGATATTTTCATGGGCTACAGGCTTACCGTTTTTTCATTTTTCGAGCAAAAATTATTCTTCACCTAATCGCTTATTTATGGCGTTAAACGGCGTCTACGCATGCTGGGGATGGGATATATGTGGAGAACTAAGGCTTTGGTGGCACTTTATTTTTCGTCGGTAAAACGATATTTTCATGGGCTATAGGCTTACCGTTTTTTCAGTTTTCGGGCAAAAATTATTGTTCCCCTAATCGTTTATTTATGGCGTTAAACGGTGTATACGCATGCTGGGGATGCGATATATGCGGTGAACTAGGGCTTTGGAGGCACTTTATTTTTCGTCGGAAAAACGATATTTTCGTGGGCTATAGGCTTACCGTTTTTTCAGTTTTGGGGCAAAAATTATTCTTCCCCTTATCGCTTATTTATGGCATTAAACGGCGTCTACGCATGCTGGGGATCGGATATATGCGGAGAACTAGGGCTTTGGAGACACTTAATTTTTCGTCGGAAAAACGATATTTTCATTCCGTTTTTTCAATTTTCGGGCAAAAATTATTCTTCGCCTAATCGTTTATTTATGGCGTTAAACGGCGTCTACACATGCTGGGGATGCGATATATGAGGAGAACTAGGGCTTTGGAGTCACTTTATTTTTCGTCGGAAAAACGATATTTTCATTGGCTATAGGCTTGCCGTTTTTTCTGTTTTCGGGCAAAAATTATTCTTCCCCTAATCGTTTATTTATGCCGTTAAACGGCGTCTACGCATGCTGTGGATGCGATATATGCGGAGAACTAGGGCTTTGGAGACACTTTATTTTTCGTCGGAAAAACGATATTTTCATGGGCTATAGGCTTACCGTTTTTTTCAGTTTTCGGGCAAAAATTATTCTTCCCCTAATCGCTTATTTATGGCGTTAAACGGTGTATACGCATGCTGGGGATGCGATATATGCGGTGAACTAGGGCTTTGGAGGCACTTTATTTTTCGTCGGAAAAACGATATTTTCGTGGGCTATAGGCTTACCGTTTTTTCAGTTTTGGGGCAAAAATTATTCTTCCCCTAATCGCTTATTTATGGCATTAAACGGCGTCTACGCATGCTGGGGATCGGATATATGCGGAGAACTAGGGCTTTGGAGGCACTTAATTTTTCGTCGGAAAAACGATATTTTCATGGGCTATAGGCTTACCGTTTTTTCAGTGTTCGGGCAAAAATTATTCTTCCCCTAATCGCTTATTTATGGCGTTAAACGGCGTCTACGCATGCTGGGGATGCGATATATTCGGAGAACTAGGGCTTTGGAGACACTTTATTTTTCGTCGGAAAAACGATATTTTCATGGGCTATAGGCTTACCGTTTTTTCAGTTTTCGGGCAAAAATTATTCTTCCCCTAATCGTTTATTTATGGCGTTAAACGGCGTCTTCGCATGCTGGGGATGCGATATATGCGGTGAACTAGAGCTTTGGAGACACTTTATTTTTCGTCGGAAAAACGATATTTTCAAGGGCTATAGGCTTACCGTTTTTTCAGTTTTCGGGCAAAAATTATTGTTCCCCTAATCATTTATTTATGGCGTTAAACGGCGTCTACGCATGCTGGGGATGCGATATATGTGGTGAACTAGGGCTTTGGAGGCACTTTATTTTTCGTCGGAAAAACGATATTTTCGTGCGCTATAGGCTTACCGTTTTTTCAGTTTCGGGCAAAAATTATTCTTCCCCTAACCGTTTATTTATGGCGTTAAACGGCGTCTACGCATGCTGGGGATGCGATATATGCGGAGAACTAGGGCTTTGGAGACACTTTATTTTTCGTCGGAAAAACGATATTTTCATGGGCTATAGGCTTACCGTTTTTTCAGTTTTCGGGCAAAAATTAATCTTCCCCTAATCGCTTATTTATGGCGTTAAACGGTGTATACGCATGCTGGGGATGCGATATATGCGGTGAACTAGGGCTTTGGAGGCACTTTTTTTTCGTCGGAAAAACGATATTTTCGTGGGCTATAGGCTTACCGTTTTTTCAGTTTTGGGGCAAAAATTATTCTTCCTCTAATCGCTTATTTATGGCATTAAACGGCGTCTACGCATGCTGGGGATCGGATATATGCGGAGAACTAGGGCTTTGGAGGCACTTTATTTTTCGTCGGAAAAACGATATTTTCGTGGGCTATAGGCTTACCGTTTTTTTCAGTTTTGGGGCAAAAATTATTCTTCCCCTAATCGCTTATTTATGGCATTAAACGGCGTCTACGCATGCTGGGGATCGGATATATGCGGAGAACTAGGGCTTTGGAGGCACTTAATTTTTCGTCGGAAAAACGATATTTTCATGGGCTATAGGCTTACCGTTTTTTCAGTTTTCGGGCAAAAATTATTCTTCCCCTAATCGTTTATTTATGGCGTTAAACGGCGTCTACGCATGCTGGGGATGCGATATATGCGGAGAACTAGGGCTTTGGAGACACTTTATTTTTCTTCGGAAAAACGATATTTTCATGGGCTATAGGCTTACCGTTTTTTCAGTTTTCGGGCAAAAATTAATCTTCCCCTAATCGCTTATTTATGGCGTTAAACGGTGTATACGCATGCTGGGGATGCGATATATGCGGAGAACTAGGGCTTTGGAGGCACTTTATTTTTCGTCGGAAAAACGATATTTTCATGGGCTACAGGCTTACCGTTTTTTCAATTTTCGAGCAAAAATTATTCTTCACCTAATCGCTTATTTATGGCGTTAAACGGCGTCTACGCATGCAGGGGATGCGATATATGTGGAGAACTATGGCTTTGGAGGCACTTTATTTTTCGTCGGAAAAACGATATTTTCATGGGCTATAGGCTTACCGTTTTTTCAGTTTTCGGGTAAAAATTATTCTTCCCCTAATCGTTTATTTATGGCGTTAAACGGCGTCTACGCATGCTGGGGATGCGATATATGCGGAGAACTAGGGCTTTGGAGGCACTTTATTTTTCGTCGGAAAAACGATATTTTCATGGGCTACAGGCTTACCGTTTTTTCAATTTTCGAGCAAAAATTATTCTTCACCTAATCGCTTATTTATGGCGTTAAACGGCGTCTACGCATGCTGGGGATGCGATATATGTGGAGAACTATGGCTTTGGAGGCACTTTATTTTTCGTCGGAAAAACGATATTTTCATGGGCTACAGGCTTACCGTTTTTTTCAGTTTTCGGGCAAAAATTATTCTTCCCCTAATCGTTTATTTATGGCGTTAAACGGCGTCTACGCATGCTGGGGATGCGATATATGCGGAGAACTAGGGCTTTGGAGGCACTTTATTTTTCGTCGGAAAAACGATATTTTCATGGGCTATAGGCTTACCGTTTTTTCAGTTTTCGGGCAAAAATTATTGTTCCCCTAATCGTTTATTTATGGCGTTAAACGGCGTCTACGCATGCTGGGGTTGCGATATATGCGGAGAACTAGGGCTTTGGAGACACTTTATTTTTCGTCGGAAAAACGATATTTTCATGGGCTATAGGCTTACCGTTTTTTCAATTTTCGGGCAAAAATTATTCTTCGCCTAATCGTTTATTTATGGCGTTAAACGGCGTCTACGCATGCTGGGGATGCGATATATTAGGAGAACTAGGGCTTTGGAGACACTTTATTTTTCGTCGGAAAAACGATATTTTCATGGGCTATAGGCTTACCGTTTTTTCTGTTTTCGGGCAAAAATTATTCTTCCCCTAATCGTTTATTTATGCCGTTAAACGGCGTCTACGCATGCTGTGGATGCGATATATGCGGAGAACTAGGGCTTTGGAGACACTTTATTTTTCATCGGAAAAACGATATTTTCATGGGCTATAGGCTTACCGTTTTTTCTGTTTTCGGGCAAAAATAATCTTCCCCTAATCGCTTATTTATGGCGTTAAACGGCGTATACGCATGCTGGGGATGCGATATATGCGGAGAACTAGGCCTTTGGAGGCACTTTATTTTTCGTCGGAAAAACGATATTTTAATGGGCTACAGGCTTACCGTTTTTTCAATTTTCGAGCAAAAATTATTCTTCACCTAATCGCTTATTTATGGCGTTAAACGGCGTCTACGCATGCTGGGGATGCGATATATGTGGAGAACTATGGCTTTGGAGGCACTTTATTTTTCGTCGGTAAAACGATATTTTCATGGGCTATAGGCTTACCGTTTTTTCAGTTTTCGGGCAAAAATTATTCTTCCCCTAATCGTTTATTTATGGCGTTAAACGGCGTCTACGCATGCTGGGGATGCGATATATGCGGAGAACTAGGGCTTTGGAGACACTTTATTTTTCGTCGGAAAAACGATATTTTCATGAGCTATAGGCTTACCGTTTTTTCAGTTTTCGGGCAAAAATTATTCTTCCCCTAATCGTTTATTTATGGCGTTAAATGGCGTCTACGCATGCTGGGGATGCGATATATGCGGAGAACTAGGGCTTTGGAGACACTTTATTTTTTGTCGGAAAAACGATATCTTCATGGGCTATAGGCTTACCGTTTTTTCAGTTTTCGGGCAAAAATTATTCTTCCCCTAATCGTTTATTTATGGCGTTAAACGGCGTCTACGCATGCTGGGGATGCGATATATGCGGAGAACTAGGGCTTTGGAGACACTTTATTTTTCGTCGGAAAAATGATATTTTCATGGGTTATAGGCTTACCGTTTTTTCAGTTTTCGGGCAAAAATTATTCTTCCCCTAATCGTTTATTTATGGCGTTAAACGGCGTCTACGCATGCTGGGGATGCGATATATGCGGAGAACTAGGGCTTTGGAGGCACTTTATTTTTCGTCGGAAAAACGATATTTTCATGGGCTATAGGCTTACCGTTTTTTCAATTTTCGGGCAAAAATTATTCTTCGCCTAATCGTTTATTTATGGCGTTAAACGGCGTCTACGCATGCTGGGGATGCGATATATGCGGAGAACTAGGGCTTTGGAGACTCTTTATTTTTCGTCGGAAAAACGATATTTTCATGGGCTATAGGCTTACCGTGTTTTCAGTTTTCGGGTAAAAATTAATCTTCCCCTAATCGCTTATTTATGGCGTTAAACGGCGTATACGCATGCTGGAGATGCGATATATGTGGAGAACTTGGGCTTTGGAGGCACTTTATTTTTCGTCGGTAAAACGATATTTTCATGGGGTATAGGCTTACCGTTTTTTCACTTTTCGGGCAAAAATTATTCTTCCCCTAATCGTTTATTTATGGCGTTAAACGGCGTCTACGCATGCTGGGGATGCGATATATGTGGAGAACTAGGGCTTTGGAGGCACTTTATTTTTCGTCGGTAAAACGATATTTTCATGGGCTATAGGCTTACCGTTTTTTCAATTTTCGGGCAAAAATTATTCTTCCCCTAATCTTTTATTTATGGCGTTAAACGGCGTCTACGCATGCTGGGGATCCGATATATGCGGAGAACTACGGCTTTGGAGACACTTTATTTTTCGTCGGAAGAACGATATTTTCATGGGCTATAGGCTTACCGTTTTTTCAGTTTTCGGGCAAAAATTATTCTTCCCCTGATCGCTTATTTATGGCGTTAAACGGCGTCTACGCATGCTGGGGATCCGATATATGTGGAGAACTAGGGCTTTGGAGACACTTGATTTTTCGTCGGAAAAACGATATTTTCATGGGCTATAGGCTTACCCTTTTTTCAATTTTCGGGCAAAAATTATTCTTCGCCTAATCGCTTATTTATGGCGTTAAACGGCGTCTACGCATGCTGGGGATCCGATATATGCGGAGAACTGGGGCTTTGAAGACACTTTATTTTTAGTCGGAAAAACAATATTTTCATGGGCTTACCGTTTTTTCAATTTTCAGGCAAAAATTGTTCTTCCCCTAATCGCTTATTTATGGCGTTAAACGGCGTCTGCGCATGCCGGCGAACCGATATATGTGAACAATCAGCGCTTTCGACAGAACTTATTAAAACCGGCAAATACGATATTTTCGTCGGCTTAGCGGTTTTTCATTTTTCACGAGAGAAATTATCTTTGGATATTCGTGTACTTATCGCATAAGACAGCAGCAGCGCTTGCGTAGGGAGTAATATATGCGAACAACCAGCGTTTTCAAGAGAGTTTGTTAAGCCCGGCTCTGTAGAAAATTTGATGCGGACAGGCTTTTCTTCCTTTTTTGATAAGATAATCTTTCCGTGTTCTTGTGTTTATACCATAAAAAGGCAACAGCGCAGGCGTGGGGAGTGATATGTGCATGCAACCAGCGTTTTCCTAAGAATTTGTTGAACCTGGCATCAAGGATATTTTCATGGGCTAAGCATTTTTTTTTCATTGTTTGCGGGAAAATAAATATTTGCCGCTTCGCGTATTTATCGCGTCAAACAGCACCAGCGCGTGTGTGGGGAGTGATTTATGCGCAGAAGCACTCTGGAGAGGACCTATTGGACATGGCGGGATACAGTATTTTCTGGGCCCATATTCTTCCGATTTTTTTATTCTGAGAAAATAATTCTTACCTTTGGTTTCAGGAAGATGTTGAGCAGCGGAAATCGGTTTATTCATCGTGTGATATGGCATCCGCCTATGTATTGTCATGGTGAATGAAGTATGCGCCAATCCAACACTTACCAGAACAGTTAGTCGACCTGGCTGGCGAACATTTTCACGGGTGAATAGCCTTACCTTTTTTATTTCCGGTGAAGTTGACCAGCGCAAATTGCCTTTTTTTTTTCCTTCGTGTGAACTGGCACGAGTATATGTACTACCATGGTGAGTGAAGTGTGGACGTCGCCGACATCTTCCAGAGAATTTAGTTGTCCTGGCTGCGCATACATTCTATGGCTTATAGACTAACCTTTTCACCAGGGAAATTCTGTTAGCAAAAATTAAATTACAGGATTTTACGTGCAAAAACTACTTCTCGGGTATGAGGCACGCCGCTGTGGAGGACTTCGGAAATTTCAACCACCTGGCTTTTTTTTAGCGTGCCCTTGACTCTAAGTACACAGGTCTTTTCGCCCCCATCGAAATGCGTCCGCCGTGACCGGTATACGAACCCGTGACCTTGTGCACAGCAGCCCAACACCATATCCAATGAGCAACTACGGTAGGTAAGAAATTTCTGTTAGCTGGAACCGTTTAGTTCATCGTGTGATTCGGTGTCAGCACATGCATTAAGCATGGGGAGTGAAGCTTCCACCAGACCAACAGTTTTTGCAGAAATTAGTGGACCTGACTACGCGGACCTACTAATAGGCTATAGGCTTATGGATGATCTGCGCATATGGGATTATGCATGACGTGGATCTACGCTCGCATGTCCAGTAGCGAGGAGATTGATGTATGCGCCGAAACCTTCTTTCCAGACTTTAGTTGGATCGGTCTTCGCCGACATTGTAATGGCTGTTGGCTGACCTTTCTTTTTTCCCTCGAACGCCAATCTGTACGTGTCTGTTATTCGTGGCGTGAATTGGTGTTACCACGTGTGTTAGCAAGGGGAGGGATGTTCGAGCTGAACGAGGCCTTTATGGAGAATGGACTTGGACGCGCCGGGATTGTAACGGGCTTCATGCACTTACCTTTTTTTTTTTCTTGCGCGAAAGCTCATCTGCGCGTATTCGTTTCGTTCATACACGGCGAGAATCGGCGTGCGCACGTGCATTGTCACTGTTATTGTTGCATATGCCGAAGCGGGTGGACGTGGCTGCGCCGGTGTAGGTCCTGTACGGTTACTTCCTGCAAGGGACATATGCCCTTTGCGCCCTTTAAGCCTGTGTGCCTGCGGGAGTTCCAACGAAGGATATGCCCGACTTATTTTTGTCTTTGTAAGACGTTGTGAAGGCGTTCTCACATGCGCCAGTATGAGGAAGCGCAAGGCACGGAAGTTAGACGTTGTGTTTCGTATGATGAACTTTCCCTCCTCAAAACTTTATGGTGTTCGGGGCACAGCCACAACGTTAACAAGCTGGCGACTGCTGGCGAGCAGGTCCTATATACTCGAGACTGTAACGTTTGGCGCGGCGTAATTAGTCTGCAAGAGATCGATGATAAAATTGCATGTTAGTGCGTGTAGATTGTGGGCATTCTGCCACCACGAGGACAGTAAAACTGCGAAACTGGCAGCACGAGCAGCAGTTTTGCACATTAGGGCCGGACTAGAGACAAGTAAATATGTGAACTGCAGCACAGATCACTATTGAACTTCATCGAACGAAATCAATTATACATCTACACTTAACTTGCATGCATCACATGTTTTATGCTGCAAGGAAAACTTCCGAAATAAAAAGATGTATAAGCATCTTTCGTATAGAACAAAAAGTATTATCAAAACTTACTCTTGTCCGTGAGAACAATGAATGGTACTGCTTACAAAAAAAAAGAGAACGAGACGTCGCTCTTCTGAGAGGTAAAATTCATTTTACTTACAAAAATTCAAACACCAGTGGTTTTTGCGGCAGCAATACGGGCAGTGTTCGCAGATATTGTAGCATTAGGATGGTTCAGACACAAATGTAGTTTAGTATCCCTCAGACAACTGCCTCCAATTTTTGTAACTTTACAGTGATACATAGGTTGTCCCAGATAACTTTACTCAAGCTGTTAATCGGAAACAATGACTGAAAAAACACAGTGCAAGATGTAAATTTGCAACACACCTTGTGCGGTTATCAGAGCGCTGACGGCCAAACTCCCTATAGGGTTACTCATGATGGCAAAACCTTCAGCGCAATTCTAAAGGACAGGCACTTGACAGACACACGACAGGTGCTGTCCCGCGTCTCTGTCAAGTCCCTGCCTTTTTAGGATTGCGCTGAAAGCTTTGCCATTATGAGCACAGCGTACAAACTAGTCGAAAAATCAGCTTTGTTCCCTATAGGTCCTATATTTCTATCTTGCACGGCGTTTTTAAATCACTTTTTTTTTCGTTGAATAGCTTGGCTAACATTAGTCGCGACACACGGTACATGCGTAGAAGAGGACATAGCAGGCCACGCAGAAGTAGAACGTGTAAATTGAGATGGAGATCTCCATGCAAAATATTTTTCTATTATATGAAACGGGTATCGCCATTTGAGAAGCAGTCCTGAATATATTCGTAAAGGGATGTGTGCTCCACAGTATATAGGCAGAACGGTAACCGTCACAGTAACAAAACGTTCACAACGTGTTGACCTAGTAGAGAAATCACAACGTGTCTTTTGGCTCGCCCCACAGCGAACACGATTGAATAATTCGCTGATGGAAAAGGCATAAAGCAACGTACCTGGCCACCCACAGCCATGACCCACGGTCTCAGTTTTGATTTGTCTCACAAGTAAGGCGCACGAAAAGAGAAATCTCAGTAAAATGTTCGAACGACTAGCGCAGTCTGTAGCAGGCTATGTCATTTATAACAGGTTGCGAAGTTCACGCTTGCGACACATGTCCCTGCTTTTGTCCAGTACGTAAAAGAGGGCAGTGTAAAAGAAACAACGGCCACTAACAAGTCACCATCGCCGTCTCAATCACAAGACGTTGAGATCACTGTTCTTGGGAAGACCACAGCTCTTCAGGGCACAGCAACTTATAATTGATGTAGCTGCACTAGGTCATTATGAGACGAAGGAAAGATATTGGTTCTTAATGTCCTTCACGCGCAAACAAAAACACGTGTGGACTCTTTTTTTCCATGATGACCGGGCTGTGTCTTCGAATATTCCACGCTGCAGCACTCCAACTTGACAAAGTGAGTGTCTCGGTCGAGGACACCATATCTGGTGCAGGTGCATTCGCTGCAAAGCCTGCGGACGCTATTCATTTCCAGGACAAGGAGCTCGGCGCCAACCAGTGTTCCGGTCGAGGCTAGAAGGCACTCTGTCCTAGTCTGTCACCGGCCGACGTTCACAAGAGATGCCAAAGCACAGCAACGTGCCACTGTCGCGGCTAGTTCATCAAGACACGAATGTCGTGGCTGCTCCATCCGTAACTAGGAACGACGTTTCATCGCTACACGTCGTCTTCAGCGAGCTACGAATTGGCTCAGTCTCCGTCGCAGCGACGCTGATTGGTTCTGCTGCTGCTGTTGCTACGGGACAGGTCCTGGCTTGGGGCAGCTCCGGAATTTGGGGCGCGCTAGGGACGGGCGAGGACCTCTGGAACGTGCTGAAGGACTCGACCCTCGGCTTGTCCTCTGGTGAGGGCACGATGCCGTTGATCCGTATGGGAGTTGTTTCGCCACCGGCGTAGGCGAAGAGAATGTGCGTCTTTTGGTTGGGCGCGAAGGTGAGCGTAGTGGCCGCGCTGCGCGAGCCTTCGTCCACGTAGTTGTGCGGGTCCGACGCGTTCAGGCTGCTGCTCTTGATGATGTGCTGCTCCTGGCCAACGTAGAGGCTTGGGACTACGGCCGCGACTTGCTCGTCGCCGGAATAGAATTCTTTGTGGTTCTCTTTGGCGTGCGACTCTTCGGTGATCGCCTGAAGTGAGCGGAAAGCAGATTGACAAAAGGGTTAGAAAACAGGGCCGCATTCTTATCGCATGTCAATGAGCTTTAAAATGAACATCGTTAAATTGCGCACGGATCGAGCGAAATGTTTTTGAAAATTATTTTGAAAACAGTTACTCTGAAGGGGAGTATACAAGGTAGCGCGTGGATGCAAATGTCATAGCAGCATTATGCTACAGCTCAGATGTAAAGGGAACGGCACGACTTTTGCCAATAAAAGAAGCAAAATGATAACAAGTTTGTTTTATACACGAGTGAGTGACTGCTTCTTTCCCTGCCTTCAAAAATGACTATTGAGCCTGTGGGGTGTGTCCCACCTGATTGCTTTGCGTCCGCTCCTTTGCTCCAGCTCGCTGCTGGTTATCTTGGAAATAGTATATCCCACAAGATAGGCACGACCATTCAGTGTTATAACATTGCAGGCGTGCTGGTTACTTCGCAATGTGATAAGTGTGAGTGACGCTGCCAAAAATTACAAAGGTCTAGATGCCACAAGCGGTCGATGGCTGCCTCCTCACACGATATTAGGCGCTTTGGCAGGCGGGAGTTTCGCAGTAATGTCAAAGATGCCTTCGTGTATATTCTGCCAGATCGCTGGAAGAGGCCTTCTTCCAGCAGTGCAGAATCTTCCATATATGCTCCTAATGACAGTTATGATGATAATATTCCGCCAAAAATTTGTTTTCGAGGTCGCGAACGACGGCAAAGCACCGACGAGAAAATTACGAAAGCCGGTGTTTGTACGATATCCCCAATTAGGATTACTTATTTGTACGTCGCTACACACACAAAAAAGCGCAATGACCACAGCAAGGTGGAAGTTGCCTATCTACAGTGGGCAGGGAAAGGAAGCCTCCTTCGCAGCCAATGTTTTTACAAGGAAAGTTGTATTCGCAATTGCACAATCTCGCCTTGCTGAAACGTTGGCTCCAGAATAAGGCTTCCCTTGCTAGTCCCCTGTTGAGCACGCGTGCACGTAGCTATGTACAGTCAACTTGATATAAAATTACACAAACCTTGGCCTTCTGCTTCCTAGACAGCGTTCCGGCGTTGCTCATCTTGTCGTCCTTCTGCAGGTTGCAGTTCTTCAGCAGGCTACCGACGCTAGAGAAGCGGGGCAGTCTGTTGGTCGAGTGCTTGGAAGCAGCGGGGCCGCCGCTTCCTCCCTTGCTCCAGATGTTGCTGTTGAAGACCACGGTGCTGGTGCTGTCTGTGCTGGCCGACGTGACCCGCACCATGGAGGAGTGGCTGTTGCGCTTGGTGTTCGAGTTGGTGCACCAGGACCCCGCGGGCGCCGCACCTCCGCGGTTCTTCTTGAACGTGCCCGTAGTTGCCAGCTGGGCCCAGGCTGCCCGGGCCTCCGGGTACTGAAGCACTCGCACGACGAAGATGAGGAAGCCCTGCATCGAGTTGCAGACGCAGAAGACGTACTGGAACACGGTCCTCGCTTCGCCCACTGCGAACACGCCGAATATCCACGTGACCCCGAGCAGGGTCATGACGGTGAAGGCGCCGCGGACTTGAGCCGCCGTGATGGGGAGGGGGTTGGGAACGCCGGAGCTTGAACCGGAGGCGGAGTTGTTGGCCGACTTCGCGGCAGCTCCGGCCATTCGCGGCTTGAAGAGCACTTTCGTCACCATGATGAAGACGATCAAGTTGACGAATAGAATGCACGAAGAGATGCCCAGGAATGCGATGTAGTAGATCCACTGGTTTCTCGATGATATCACGCAGCTGAGGAGAAGAAAAGACAGTACAAGCAATCAGTAATTGTAGCGGCACTTCTCTGGTGCAAAGCACTGTTTAATATAGGTTAGGCTTGATTTCTTTCGAGTATTTACTATGTGCCCACAATAAAATTGAGGTCTATGCGAACGAAATTTTCTAGCACGTATATAAACACGTTTCTTGAAATCCCTCTTTCCACGTGTCAATTATCCCCATTCGAGTGATAATAAAATACTTTTAAAAAGGCGGTGACAAAAGTTTCTAGCATATATAACAACAAATCAGTCCATCAATAATTGAAATGCTTTCGAAGTGAAGAGGATGGCATTGCGCAAGATGTGAAAAAAAAATAAGCAGATTAGCTTGTGTGTGATACAGGCTTTTTCATTAGCGTACCCGCCACGCTAGCCTCATTTTTTTTTGTTATGGTCTAGTGATATATTTCCGGGGTGTACTTGTTTCAAGTGAAAGGCCAGAGCTTCTTTAAGTACAAAAATGCTGGGCCTAGTGTCGTTGTTTGTAACGAACAATTTTTTTTGAGAAGTATATAGTTTAGTAATTTACCCTCCCCAGAGGGTCATTGACAAAGCTCTACTTACTAGTCATCGTGACTCCTGTAGGGCTCCAGGTCTATGGAGAGACACGTTCCAACAATTACAGCTGGAATGCCTGGATTAAAAAGAGAGGTGTTAGAAAAAAAGGTATCGGAAACTTCATTACAGCCACCCTTGCAATAACATTCAGCTTTTGTATTGAACGAGAAAAAATGGGGTTAAGCGAGCGGCCTGACTTTTATTAAGCATATCATAATGAGCCAACAAATATTGACACCAACCATAACACCGGGGTAATTACTTGTACTCAAAAGCTCCGTCTTGAGAGAGGAATATATCCTCGCCTGTATTTGCCTAATTTATCCATATATCTAATTTGAGCATTATCTTACAGATGCTACACAACTTATCCATCAGTACCAAAACGAACACATCAATGATGTGACGTGCTATCAACATGGATTGACGTCTTATCAAGTCACGTAGTGCAAGCCTGACAACTCTATAGATAAACTTAGCTACTGTGATGCATGAATAGATTACTCTCTGCCATCCACAAATATTTTTGCGGTACCATCTTCGAAAACAATCTTTGATAGCAAAATCATCAAGTAAAGGTCATTCGGATAGCTGTTAAGCTAGTATAGATATTTGACAAATATTTCCAAAGTATTGTATACAGCAACACGTGTACTGTTCGGCTGGTCATTGAACAAAAATGCCGAAGACTTACTAGCTGCCGACGCAAAATCAGTAGCTACCGCCTTAAACATCCCGCAGCGTCTGCAAGTCATCAAAGCTTTAGGCAAGACCTCGGGATTTCTTGCATCACCAAGGATATTAAAACAACGCTCACAGATTCAAAGTCAAAGCAGCCGACGGGCGTTTGTTATGCGGCACGGTACACGGCTCACCTATTACATAAAAATTCATGCAGAACTCAATCTACGATGACTATCTAAGTAGGCGAATAGTTCAAACGCATCATGTATAAGACGTGCTGGGCTCCAGTCTCTTGCTTCCGTCTGGACACGTTGCGCCCTCTGGTGGCGCCACCGTGAATTTTACGCATACCCTACACATACACAGTGACTGAAATCGGCGTCAAAGAGGTTCGTTGAAGAGCGGAACTCCGCCACTAGTACGATCCAGTGGCGTATATCAGAGGCCCCCGGGTCACGCCCAGCCACGCATAAGGAAGTCGGCGTCAAAGGTTCGTTGAAGAGCGATACATACCCGGTGGCACATACCCGAGCAAACGGTCTACATTTTTAGACTGCGCAACCACCGGGATCAGCCCACATTTCTAGACTGCGCGAACTTAGGAATCGGATTACTTTTCTGAGGGGATAGCTGGAAAGCTAGATGGCCAGACAGTCACAAAGAAGCCTGGTTTGACTATCTGGAGAGTGCTATAGGCATTAATGGAAATCGCACATATCGCATCAACTATTGTCACTGCTGTCGTTTTGACAATGTCGTGTCTTTTCTGTGTCGTACGCATATAGTACACATTACAACGCTATCTGTATGCACGGCTTTGCACTATGTTCTCCCGTCTTTCTTTATATTTGTACAACTAGAACCGCGTGATGCTTACGGCAGGACCAAACTGAGATGTCCAAATTATGCCACGACTGATTATTTACCGACCCGAGGGCGTCAGTGAGACGTCAAATTTACATGAATGCGTTGCAAGGCAAGTTAGGCTTCGCAGTCATCTCGTAAAGGGGGCCCTGAAACACTTTTCCGGCTAACCATAGCGTGGCTTCACTAATAAATAACGTCATCCCACAAATCTTATGCCGCACAAATATTTTGAATCGCCACTATAGCTGGAGTTATCGCACGCATACCGGGCTTTTGCTTTCGTTTCGTATCCGCTACTGCGCTGGAAGCTGCACAGCGCAGAAAGCCAGTAGTTGTGTCGCGTTAACGAATGGGTTCGTCGCGACACCACGTGGCAGGCGCGGTAGTCTACGCAGGGCAGCACGCAGCTGCCATCTCGTAGGGCCACGCGAAGCAGACGCAGCTACGCGCAGTGCGAATGTGAAATTATTATGCGAAGCATATTACTAGAGCTCAACCCAGCTCCTCAGGCGCGGCGGTGTCGCCTTCAATACCACGTGACACCGTGACGTCACGACAGAGGAGAAACGGGGCTCCAACTCGCGCCGTCGCTCGCGGCGTCGCCTTCAAGGCTGACACCGTGACACCGTGACGTCACGACAGAGGAGAAACGGGGCTCCAACTCGCGCCGTCGCTCGCGGCGTCGCGGCGGTATATAAGCAGTTGCGCTTGCCTCTGCTAGACACTCACGAGGTGAGATGCCTCCTGGAGACAGAGCTGCTCGTTGGAATAAGAAGCGAAGGTTGCGGCGTGCTACAGAGACTGTTTCTAGGTGGCTTTGCTACGGCGCAGCGACTACGCGCCCCGCATCGGACGCGGTGAGCGTCGAGCAACGCAGCGTTCGGCGCGACAAAGAAATGTGCGCCTGAGCAAGCGCCGCACGCCTGAGCCGACGCCGACGACACCGGCTTTTCTGCGACACAAGCTCCTTAACGCTGTCGCGTTAAAATAAAGGCTAGTATGCTTCGCACCCTGTGCTTAACCTTAGCTAAGCCACAGCCAGTTTTTTCTGTCTTTTTTGACATCGCAGAAATGTGTATATATTTAAAAATTTATTTACATAAAAATTACCAATTATGTCTTACAAAGAATGTTCTCGCGATCACGAAATCAGCCAATAGCGTTTGGAGGCCAGCTGCTTTCGATGACGTCACTGTGGACGCGAGAGCAAGTGACCGTTCACTGCTTTTGACACGAGATGGTAAATTCCCTGCTGTATGAACTGCAATAATATTTGGCTTACATGTTCACAGGAGCCTCGTTAATACTCAACGTCTTCTTCTTTTAACACGTTCAAAAAGCGTTTCAAGGCCCCTTTTAAGTAAAAGACTATCATGGGTCCGGTCGGCGTCTAACTACGCGTTTCGGCTACCATCGTGCGACTTAGAAGCCAAGAGGAAGTGAGAGGCTCCGTTACCCCACGCTATGAGGACGCGCTTGAGCATGAAGCACGTCTCGGACGTGGCGAACACGTGGACCAGCATCTGGTGCATGTTGGCGGCCTCGACGCCCATCCAGGCGAGGCAGGCGAGCAGGAAGTAGTGCGTGGCCACGGCCGTGCCCAGGCACAGCTCCAGCTTGGGAAAGCGCTCGTGCAGGGAACCCACCAGGAAGGCCAGGTTCAGCAACAGCATGGCTGAGCACAGGTTGAGGAGGATCTTGCCCGAGCGGTCCTTGTTCAGGCACCTGCCAGAAGGAGAGGTTGAGAAAACGCCGTTGTTATGGATTAAGCGACAAAGGTCTAGTAACCGAAACGGCCATGCAAGCTTTAGTAATCATTCCCACTTTAGGCACTACGGGAAAACTGACACAGTGTGATGAGATACACTGTTGTTCGTTGGTAAAGAGAATACGTAGTAGCAGAACAGCACCGGTTGCACTTCAACTTGGAGAAGAAGGTATCCGCATTGATGTATTATGAATAGATGCCTTCCTACAAAGTCGAAAATCACGAGGACGACAATTTTTCTCCTTAATACACTTTACCCCACCTTGAGGGTTTCCGGAAACTGATCTGCTATATATTGAAGTCTGCCTAATTAGCGAATTTCTTCCTAAAGGAGAAAAATTTTATGCCCTTCACTGTGGTTGAAAATACTTCTCTGGTATTATTTTTAACAGCACAACATAGACTGTATAATGTAAGTTTGCGTTTTTATAAGCAGTATGCGTGCGTATACAGCAATGAGATGAATTCAGGGAGCATTCACTAGTCGTAGGCGAATGACGAACGGACGATCTTAATATCAATAAGCGCCCACTGCACAAGATGCCACAACCACAGCACAAGTTGTGTAAATATAGAGTTGTTTTTTTTTTGTAAAAGTCGTCTACATCAGCTATTAGCGCAGCATACGCACGCGGGGACAGAAATGAAAGAGACTAGAACATAGAGAAAGCGCTGTCTTCCAAATGATATTATTTGCACTCGTGCACACATAGAAATGCATTCATTGTATTTTCCAGACAAGAAACAAAGTTAACAAGACAAAAGAACGAAAAAAGATAAAGAAGCGGATAGATTGCGGGCAATAGCTCGCGACAAGAACCAAAATTAGAAGCCGAGTTCTTGCGACCGTGACAGGAATGCCAGCTCTTTCATCTGCACGTGAACGCTATACTTGCACAACCGTCACCTAGATTCACAGCCTCTGCTCCTTTCAAGATCGTGAAAGTAGTTTGATACACACTTTTTTCTCAAACAGTGCAGTCTAGAAACCTAGGTTTGCACCTATAACCATGCACCTGAATTCCAAGGTCACCGAAAATACAGCCTGCACATTATAATTATTCCAGAAAACGCTCACTGACGCAGTTCATTAGGGTTTTGATCGGCCTGTGCTTTCGCCAAATGAAATGTGACATAGACGGCGCCGGGCAAACATTATGGCTCACAAACATGGCTGCATTCACCAACTTTGTGGGTATATAAGAATTTCACATTCAATAGGTGGCTTTATGTGCTTAGACTGGATAAAGACCCTTCAAGGATCTCTTTGTTCTATTGTGTAACTGTTCTTCTGACCATATAAACTCTACATATCGACTATTGAAGAATTTCTTTAAGACGTTAACCTCTTGTGGTCCACGGGGTTGCAAACTGGCAAGCTGCAGATATGCCATAGAAAAATATCGACAAATAGCCGTAAGCAGACCAGCAGTGTAAAGAAAATTTGCAGCATTGAAGGAAGAGATCTGTAAATTTCTATACAATGGATAAATAAATCTCACAAGTCAACAGATTGGAGGGTAACGTCGACTACTCTAAGAACAGGGTGTCACGCTCTCCCTCGTCGTCTGTCAGAAACGAAACAAAACATATTTTAATTTAATTGCAATGAAAGCGTTGTGAAAACTACGGCAGTGACTGTGATGACGTGTCGTGCTAAGTCCATAGCGCGATGGTAGGCGCAAGCATTTACGTCTCCTGAGATAATATTTTGTTCAATTCAACGTTACAAAGAAAATCTTTCATGCAAGCCACTACAATAGACAGAGCGCCGAAACCCAGAAAGTCCAGGTGATATTATCATACAGGAATTGTGCACTTTACGTGTTTTTACACCTGCCATTCCCCAGATACCTGCTACACAGAATAAACCATGATACCGCAAGTGTGTACTGTGTAATATTTCCCACTTTTCGTGGTAAATCATTTCATGCCACTTACTAAGCTAGACGACTAAGAGGAACCCGAGTGGCTAACCTTTTCTTTGTAAAAGTGCTCAGTAAAAACGTTGCCCGGGAAGAACCTTGTTAGTAACTACGTGCACTATATTATATACTTGAAGTACAATGGTCCAACGCCCCGCGTAGTTATCTTGAAAGATAACTACGCGGGTAGATAACTACCCATCATTGAACGAAACACGTAAACATAAGAAAGCCAACACAACTGGAACATTTCTCGAACGTTTACCAAGAAGAACTTAGTTACGACGGGTATGTAGATATCTATGCCTGAAAAATAAATGGAATAAGACCTTCATGTCGAAATAAAAAGAAAATGTACCTCAGTAATATGTCGCGCAATAGACTTACCTGAAAAGAGCGTAGGTCAGTATGGTGAAGAACAGGCCCACAACGGACATGATGCACCCAATGTAGGATATGATCGAGAGAACGCGGTAGTGGTGCGGTGTCATGGCCATCCCTGGCATTGGATCCTGCGGATGGAGTCGAGTATCAATGCACGAGCCAAAAACACTCCCAGCTGAGGTCAAGAATAACACTGAAATCGAGCCGCCCTCTCACTGCAGTGTCCCGAACCTGGTTGACCCTGCTACGTAGAAGCGAAGCCAGTCGTATCAAGGCCATTATGTGATATCTGATCTTTTACAAGGATGATTCTTGGGCTAGTTGGTACGGTTTACTCATAATGGCAAAGCCTTAAGCACAATTCAAAAAGACAGGGACGTGGCAGATAGCGCTGTCCTGTATCGCTGTCAGTTACCTGTCTTTTTGAATTGCGCTAAAGGCTTTGCCATTATGAGCAAACTTATCTCTCTGTTGGCAGCCGTACTACACCTGAAAGGAGCACATCGCATTGAAAAGTGTGTGCGTGAGACTATCTCTGAGTGATTGAATAACGCTCCGCGAAGCGCACATTTAGTTGACTAATACGGTGATCAGTCATCACACTACCTACAGGTAATTCGTTTGATTTGGCACCAGTTAAACTCGGTTTTGCATCCGACCTTTCCATTACGTTATCGCTTTCACCTCCTTGTCGTACTCTGCTTCACGACGAGTGGCGATAAATAAAAGTAAGCTTTGCCGCTCAACCGCACTGGGGGTCGAACGCATGCACATTCGACAATGTGCACTATAGAGGAGACAGATGCGCTAACCAGGACGCTTCTACACAGCTTTCATGCTTAGCAATCTTGCGTGCAGTTTAGGGCACCACGCAGACTGAGAGTGTTGGCGTCTGTACTTGTAGTACTTCGCTGGTCGCAGCAGGTTAACAACAACGTTAAGTTAACGCAACAAGGTTAAGTGTGTCACGAAGAAAAAAAAAAGAAAAGTTCTCGAGATAATGGCGGTGCCCGCTGCGACGGCCTGGCTACTGTCGCAGTAAACGAGTTTAAAACCCAGAGAATCGCTGAAGTCTGCCGGTTCTCTCGTTGCGCCGTGCTTTGCCGTCCGTTCACGTTCTCGTGGCTGCTAAGAGCGACGGCTGTCGCAGTAATGGGCCTGGGCCTTTTTCTTGCCGGCAGTCACTGACTGAAACGTCGCGGGACACCCGGAAAGCCTCACTTCCCCCCGGGGGAGGGGGTGGGGGGGGGGTCTAGCGAGAACTGACAGTGACGGCCACGTCTCTACCTACTGCAATTATCGCTCGCGCGCGGTACGTCGACTGCTGTGTGCTTAGCGACGCTGGGATATGCTTAACCTGACGGTAGGTTTCCGTCTGACCTGTCTATAGTGAGAGGCCCGAGGGAAGGCGAGCTTGCGCTTGGCACAGTGAATGATCCCGGGCAGGAGGACCTTCTTATAGGGCGACTCGAGGGATACTTAAGCACGCGGACGTGCTCTTATTGTGGCGTTGAATAGTGCTTAACGCTGGCAGGCTGAGGAAAAAAGGCAAACATAGCGCAGGACGCAGCAAGGACAAAGGCAGGACACAGTTAGCTCTGCGTGTATGCTGCGTTACTTCTTGCCTCCTGCCGAAATCCATTCAACACGATTAGGCAACTGTCGGAAGTTCCTTTCTTCTTTATTTGCGCACCATAGTCATCCTACTTCCTTATGCGCATAATCAACAAGCTGCCAAAGCTGAATGGTGGTACTTCTATCACATGATCGCAAAAAAAAAAGCTTCCAAAACCAAAGAAACAGCAGACTGCGACAGACCCTCTCGATCTGAACTCGTTCACTGCGACAGCAGCTGGTTGTCACGGTGGACACCGCTTCATTCTCAAAGATAGGCTAGCCTTTTTAATTCGCATGACGTCCACTTCATCTACTAGTGTTGACTGGCGTGACTTCTGAATTCATTGTATAGGTGCAGCCATTTTCAGAAATGGCGTTACGCTCATCCCGGCCCAAATTACATATAAACGCTTCCACTGAAGACCTCGCAGAAGATCAAGGGATTCTTCGTTCCCTGCAAATTATCTAAAAACCCGAAAATATTGGTCATTTTAATGATCATTGGCATGTTTCTTTAGTAAGGGGGAGGTGTAGGATGGTAGAAAGAAAACTTCAAGAAAGACCTAGAAATAGTCCAATAACTAACAGGTACTTTGGTGTAATAAAAGACAAAACCTTGCTTCACATCACTTATCTCTTGTTTGCTTGCATATGCTCCGGGGAGCATGAATGATAGAAATGCCGAGCCACCGCGAGAAATTAAGGCCCCCTTCCAGAAACAGCGTTATATACGAGTGCTCTAGTGGAGCTCTTAATTTCACCTCTATCATTTGTGTTTATGTTCCCTGATTATTGGCTTATGCGTTTTCTCTATGTTCTTTGCTTTTGATTCCCTGTAGAAAATAAGAATGAAAAAAAAAACGACCCCGTGAAAGCGCGTTTGCCAGCACGTCCGCATTTCCACTGCACCCTTCGCAAAGGACATGAGTTGAATGCCCACTGGTGGACGAAGTTGTTCCTTTACTTTATTTTCACGTCTAGAAAGGGTCGAAGGGGTTACGCCACCCTTTTCAAAGGCCACCATTACTGCTGTAGACCTATTGTCAGTATATCCCAAAAGTAAGACACAGCAAGAGGAATTATGACAATTATTTGTAATTACAAACGCAAACTCGTTATTGATCGTAGAAACGTCAATATAGAAGCAAAATTAGCGCACCCCTCGACTTCCAAGTTTTGCTGTACTGGGTGCCCCCATGACTTAGTATTATGGCGTCCAATAGCAGAATGGCATTAATAATACGTAACGTCGGCAAGCCACGGTTGTCAAGCCTGCTCAGCTTTTTGACGGCGTCATCTCTATGATTACAACAGCTTCCGTGAGGCTGAAGTTCGTACGCCATGTGATTGGTGCATTGGCGTCGCCATTTTTTGGTTGCAACACCTTCCACGAGGCTGTTGTTTTTTTACCCTTCAATAACCTGGCCATAAAGAAGTATAGCCATAGTTCTTTCTTTCTTCTTTCTTTTTTTTACAGGGCTGGAAATACGGAGAGAACATAAATCGTCCATTACACATTTCATCACTGATGAACTGCCTGCACCTCGGCGTCCCGTCCGTTGCCAAAAGAATAGAAAACACCGCATCGTGATGATGATATCGATGCCGTTCGACAAACTTTCTCGGGTGCGTCGCAATGCCTTTATAAAGCTAATAATTGTCAGGTGGCCTCGAAACTGCCGCCCGACACGATTACGATGACCCAGCTTTGAGTTGTTGGCAAATGTTACAGCAAACGAAAAAAGAAAGAAGAAAATGCCATAAAGCAACTGGCGTGGGTGTCGTACCAACAAAAGCGAGAACACAGTCATGTGAGTCGAGCTGCACAGGGTGACATTTCCGGACTGATTGGTCGTGATGCCGGCAGTGGACCACTCCTTCCCTGCAACGAAAGGGTTTCATAAGCGTAAAGCAGAAAAGAAAACTTCATTAGATTATATCAGGGTATCGAACCGAACACGAAACCGTACCGAAAACAATACCCGAAATGGAATCCTAGATGGAACTGAACCCGAACCGATATTCGTCGAACGGGTCTAGAGTCGAACCGAACGTGCAAAAAAGAATTAAAAAAAATAACGGTGACTGGTTCGGCACGAACGAGTGCAATGATACAGGGTGAAAACGGATGGCAACACATAAGCAATTCTTCGGAATAATCAATTTTCTGCCGGTGCACCACACGAAAACTTTGTTGCGACTCACGAGCGGCGTTAAGTGCTAGAAATGGGAGAGACGGTAGGTACAGGGTAGGTCAAAAGTTTCAAAGCCACAGCCCGCGCGAACAAGCCGACTTCGTGCCTTGTGGCGTGTCATGTATCACATTATGAGAGTCCCACGATTTCTGTGAAGAGGGTAAGGGATACTGTCACCACCCACAGCTTCCGAGTGCCAAAAAATGCGATACACGACACGCCACAGGGCACGAAGTCAACGTGTTCGCGCAAACTGTTGATTGGTTGTTATAGCATTATTGAATTGTCCTGCAGGTTCCTCGGCGCAAGCTGTGGCCTCGAAAATCTTATTTGACCAACCCTGCACGAGTACGTAACTATACGGCCGCCTCGGTAGAGGCGCTTGCGCTTATTAACTCGACCCTGCCACTTGTGTTCCGCCGCCGAAGTGTTTCAAAGGCATAGCAGAACCACTGTTTCTGTTGAAGCGCGCACTTTGGCCGGTAGGCCAGCTGGCTACTCATATTAGATGTAGTATACGCGCCAGAACACACGTATTGCAAGACCGACTGTTCCCATGAAAATAGAAAGCGGGAGAACAACTAGTTTATCCGCACGGCTTCGTGAAAGAAAAACACTGCGGTCTCTAACGAATGCCTTCACCTACTTAGCGCGTGGTAGCAACGGCTGCAAACGGCGCGAGAAGTGTGCTTTTGTTACGTGCCACGGTAAGAAGCACGTTTATCGCCTCCAAGCCGAGTACAACGACGTTGAGTTTTGCGAATCATTCTCGGCTCACAATAAGCGTGAGTTGGATTTTTTTGCGTGCGCTTAGTCACCGTGAGGTTCTGGGCTACGTGTAGTTGCGTAAAACTATATCGTCACCTGGTTTAGCAAAAATTGTCCTTGTTCATGTTTCAGACGCATCAATGTACTCGCCTTCTTTTCTTAAATGAGCTGAAAACTGAGTGGCATGTCAGTTGCTGGCTTTTTCTTTCTTACATCAGCTTGGAGTTGTAATCTACGTAATACAGCTAGAATCCGCCGCTCTGCCACATTTTGTCCACCATCAGTACAGTAATAACTACTCGAAGCAAAAGAAAATTACCTAGGCCGCTATCAAGGCGTGGACGCTAAAGCCATTCAACGAAGATGCAGGTCGACTCACTAAATAAATCTGCATGTACAATACGTACATAGAAAGTTCTCCGACATTCGTGAACTTAGATTTAGGTGCACGTTAAAGAACCCCAGGTCGTCCACGTTTTCGGAGTCCTCCACTACGGCGCGCCAGAAAATCAGAAAGTGCTTTTGGCACGTAAAACCATATAATATTTTTTTTTCTTTTTTAAAAGAAAGTTATCCGTATCTGCGCAATTCATTCGTCAACTTCGCGTTGTTGAAATCAAAGAAAAGAAAGCCTCGTTACTCATTCTCATCAAGGTGCCCTCGGCTGTTTTCCGATAGCTCATTTTCAACAACGCTATCGCTAGAATCGCGGGGATGGTAGCAAGCGGCGCACATCGAGCTTCGAAAGAGTGTGCAATAAAAGTAAATAGGACACAAGGCGGAACCACCTGACCGCTGCTCGCGTTGTAGGCATCGCGACGACCGGATCTGCGCTGCTTACTCAAGGCCAATGAAAAGGGCGTTCATTGATTATTTCTTTTATCGTAGTTAACTTAGGCATCACGTTACTTTAGGCTATCTTACGCAGGATTCAGGCGGCATCCTATTTCGCTTAACGAGGCGAACTTGACGAGTGGTCCGCACAGGGGGAGCGACATATCTGCAAAGTCGAGTGAATGTAATTACTTTTGTCGTGCCTCTTTGCTTGCGTTTATTCTTTCAGACAGAGTTTAGACTTCCGCGAGGTGATTTGAGCTGCGCACTTGATTATCGCGGCGCACGCTCACTCTATGCTCATACGTATAGTTGATTTGTCGACGTTGCGACGCATAGAAAGTAAGGTGCTTTACTTGCATTTTTCAGACTAGTTTACGCCATCTTACTTCAAGGTATCCGCTTGTTGCCCCAGTGCATGTGCTACACTAGTATGTTACCTTTTATAATGCCTTTTTTCTTTGGTACATTGACTAGAACGTTCTTTTTTTTTCTTAAGGCTGCAATATGTTATGCAGCTAAATTACAACGTGACATTTGCGAACAAATGTTACGATAATTCGGTTGTGATCGTGAGAATCTGCAGGTAAAGAAGATCAGTATGGATGAAAATAAAAGGACACGTGGGAAAGAGGGAGGACTCGTCGAGGCGTCGCCGCGCGTGCCATGCATTCTTGCGATGGACTAAGATGACAGCCTTTCTTTCTTTCTTATGATTTTTTTTTTGCAAGGCTGCTGTAGTTCTACAACGTTTCAGTTCATTGATATTCACGCACGAAATATTTATTTTATTTTTTTTTGTCTCCCCTGGGCCCCAAGGCCCGTCTCTTTGATCTCCTTACAAAGCATGCACAGGCGCCATCCGGAAAAATCGATAGCAGTCCGCAGCATTCCGTCATGGGGCAGGATGAAGTTAACTGTGTTTAACCGTTCAGTCTTTTTGAACCGGTTCGCGGACAGTTATAAATATTTATTACTCCGAACTGGAACTGGATCGGAACTGAACCAGAGGCAAATTGGACGTCGCTATACCCCTAACCTTTACCCGAATTTTCATCCGGTTCGACAGCCTTGATCACGGAGTTAACTAGTCTGTAGAGTGAGTCGCCGTGCCGAAAATGATAATAAATGTTCTTCTCAAGGAAACGTTGCTTCAGCTTCTGAGGTTGAGCGTTTTTCACCTGATTATCCCTACTATCCTGTTATGTTTCAGCGCAAGACTGGCTGCTGTACGAGGAATTTCACGAATGCTGCCACCATTTGCGTAGCGAATGAGTCTCGACCGATCAGATTGCATGATTAAAGCTAACAGCGTTGTACCGGTAGCATAGAGAGATATATAAATCATGCAAAGAAAGGTACGCAGGTTAGCCAGAGGTAGTTCCGTTTGGCTACCCTGTACGGGAGGAAGAATACGGGGATCGAAAAAGAAAATTAGCGGAATGCAGAAAGAAAGAAAGTGAGACGAGCACCGACAAACCGCGCACACTAAAGAGCGGCCAGGTGCTGGCCTTCTTAAAGTATATCGTGAAGCCCCGCCAACCACAGGAACCTTAGTAGCACGAATAAGGCCATCGCCTGGATGTTCTTTGGGAGCACTGGCCTTGAGCCTTCAGTTCTGATAGTGGACGATTCTCCAGTTGGTTTAGCACTCTGCACATCACTTGCCTGTCCGCACTATAGTGACACGTGTACTTATCTTTATCGGGCGACCACGTTTCGCCGCTTAACAACTGTAATCGCACAGCGAGGGACGCGCCTGCATGTATCCGACGTTTCTGGAAAGTTATCGATGCTTCTACCCGGCTGTCTGTTGTCGCCGAACCTTGTGTTATCTGATTTCATCGCGTAACGCGAATGGTGTAGAACTTCGTGGAAGGCACGCGGGTCCGAACGATTAGTCTGGAACATTCGACGACTGCTCTATAAAAGCCGATGCGCTTGACCCGCTGATCAGATTTTCGACGATCGCCGACTGTGTTCGCCGCTATCGTAGCACTTTAAGTGTAGCCTGTTTTGTGGGCACAGGTTCGCCCAAGAAAAGCTAGCTTTGTCTTTCACAGTACTGCTACTGTGTTCTTTACCGTCACTATCACGTGACAATAGCATGGGAAGACGCAGATAATGTGTGCGAGCGTATCATGGCTGATGCACGTGTCGCACGTAGGGCTGTTGGCCATTCCGATAAGGAAGTGATAAGCGTTTGTAAATGTTACACCTAGCCACACAGGGTGTGGCATGGTCTGTTCTCGTCGTGGTTTACCCGGGCGGTAGATGCAACTGCATATTCGGAGACCACGAACGCAAACGACAAGTGGTGAAAACGTTAGAGTCCTTCCAAAGGCAACGTATACGTTGCGTGCATACGCGAAGCCCGCGAATACACGCGAGATTGCCGCGTGAAGGGCCGCGCGAGGCACATGACTGTAATCGTGCGCTACTTCCACGCTCGGAAAAAAACACTTATGTAGCACGTGTTGAGCAACAAAGCTGTATCGTCGGGAGTTTTTCATGTTGCTCTACAATTTTCGCACTGCCACGTTTCACATAGTTACAATATTTGAGCAGCTGACTAATTAATTAAGGCTAATTATCTAATTATGCGGAATGCAACGCATTGTCTGAGTATCTCCAAACGAAGGCAGATAATTTTACTTGGGTTTGGTCCAACTACTTGGTATATGCTTATTTTTAAAGTTTGGCTCAAGTTATGTGGGACACCCTATAATATCCTTGACCGCTCTTGCTTTTCGTTCAGTAAGTGCAAGTACTGCAGCGGACTACTTTGTGTGGCAATGAAGGGAAAGCTACGGAGGCGAAGCACGCGCAAGCAAGTGCGCTCCGGAAAATAGTCCCACGTTCTAATCCTTCGTTTAGTTTAGGTAGGAAAAAATTAAACATGATCGCCTTACTTACAGGAAAGAAAAAAAAACAGTATGATAATATACACCACCCGGCGTTAAAGTTTGTTTAACTTCAGCTTTTCCTTCTCACATCTGGGTAAACGTGAAACTATCGCCTGTGGAAGCTACGATGATTCTCAGTATCCGTTCCGAGAAACCAAAAGCGCCATCAAACGCTCGTGGGAAACTTGCCCAGTAACATGTGTACAGAAACTCCGCCATTGCAGATTTTCTTTCATTTCTACGCAATGCGGTCAGCGAGAATACCGTAGAAAAAAAAAAGAAACGAGTCTCACGGGACGGTTGCCAGTGTTGAAGGGCAAGTGTTTAAGCGTTAGTTGTGGTGTGGGCTACGCGTTTTCGCTCCGAATACCGAGCTTGAAAGCCAAATGTTTCACCGTTAGCTGTGGTGTGGGCTACGCGTTTTCGCTCCGAATACCGAGCCTGAAAGCCAAATGTTTAAGCGTTAGCTGTCGTGTGGGCTACGCGTTTTCGCTCCGAATACCGAGCTTGAAAGCCAAATGTTTAAGCGTTAGCTGTGGTGTGGGCTACGCGTTTTCGCTCCGAATACCGAGCTTGAAAGCCAAATGTTTCACCGTTAGCTGTGGTGTGGGCTACGCGTTTTCGCTCTGAATACCGAGCTTGAAAGCCAAATGTTTAACCGTTAGCTGTGATGTGGGCTACGCGTTTTCGCTCCGAATACCGAGCTTGAAAGCCAAATGTTTAAGCGTTAGCTGTGGTGTGGGCTACGCGCTTTCGCTCCGAATACCGAGCTTGAAAGCCAAATGTTTAAGCGTTAGTTGTGGTGTGGGCTACGCGTTTTCGCTCCGAACACCGAGCTCGTGTCGAGTACTAGTACTAGCTGAAGGGTCTGCTTTAGAACCCCTGGCGTTTCATAGCGTTCCGGTTCAAACGACAACGCTCCTCTGCGATGCTCGAATGGCTGCCGGCTTCCCAAGCACACTGGCACAAGACAGGGCGGTATAACGACCTCGGCATGACTACAGTGAGATGAAGATTCTGATGTCATTACGACGGTATAACGACGATAGCGGGTAACCGCCGCAGTGTGTACGCAGCGAGTGAAATAGCTAACAAAAATAGCTAACATTACCACTTTATAGATCGCTAAAGAGAAACAGCCAGCAAGTAATGAAATAGGCAATACTCAGAAACGCAATTCTGCGCCTTATGATGTGAATGGGTACTAAACTCGTGGCTTTTCCTGCAACGTGGCCATCGACATCTCGCAGAACTCGAATATTGTGTCTGACCAGTCGAGACGAGTTTGAACTAGTGCTTCTGAAGCATACTGAACGGCAATAAAATGCAGCGGCAAATATGGAGAATTTCGATACCGGCACAGACCTTTTATCTAAAAGCTTCCGTTAAAACAGGCACGAATTCAAACAAGCAAACATGTTGTCCAAGAAATGTCGGCTGGCGCATTAAAGCAGAAGTGGGCGGGGCAGAAGGCGCGCTCAGGAAGTAAACGGAAATCCCCTGAGCATCACGCTTACAATTCAGCGGCTTGTTTGAGGGGTGGGGGGGGCTCTCCAGTTCGTATAAATTTAAAGTGAATTAACTTTTCTTGAGCTGTCTGGCCTGTTGTTGACTATCGTCGTGACCAGCTACTTGTTTTTATGCGAAGCATATTACGAGAGCTCAACCCAGCTCCTCAGGCGCGGCGGTGTCGCCTTCAATACCACGTGACACCGTGACGTCACGACAGAGGAGAAACGGGGCTCCAACTGGCGCCGTCGCTCGCGGCGTCGCGGCGGTATAAAACACAGCTGCGCTGGCCTCTGCTAGACACTCGCGAGGTGAGAAGCCTCCTGGAGACAGAGCTGCTCATTGGAATGAGAAGCGAAGGTTGCGGCGTGCTACAGAGACTGATTTTCTAGGTGGCTTTGGCTCAAGTTTTGCAAGATGGGCTGGGTGGGAATCGAACCAGGGTCTCCGGAGTGTGAGACGGAGACGCTACCACTGAGCCACGAGTACGATGCTTCAAAGCGGTACAAAAGCGCCTCTAGTGAATGCGGTGTTGCTTAGCTGTTTCTAAGGCTCAGGCGTGCGTCGCTTGCTCAGGCGCACATTTCGTTGCCGCGCCGAACGCTGCGTTGCTCGACGCTCACCGCGTCCAATGCGGGGTGCGTAGTCGCTGCGCCGTAGCCCATTCTCTTACACTCCTTGGCGGGTCGACGGGAACACTGTCGCGTTCCACTCTTGAAGGCGAAGCAGAGTAACGCATGAGTTGTTTCTTCGTCTAGCCGAACCAAATATAGCCAAGCAACAGCAGTTCACCAGGCTAAACAGTGGTTCAACAACTAAAATAAAGGCTAGTATGCTTCGCATCCTGGGCTTAACCTTAGCTAAGCCACAGCCATTTTTTTTTGTTTTTGTTTGTGTTTTGTACCGACGGAAGCGCGTCGACGCAACGGTCACGTGCTTTCGCACAACCCGAGTGGCCGGACGCGTTTCGCCAACTAACGCCATGAGATATAGGTCCGAGATGCAAAGTGCTGTCGCGCGAACGCCTTGTGACATACGAAGATTTAGATTTTTTCGGTCGGTGGCGACCACTCTGTGTCACGTCGCTCCGCCACCTGGGATGGTGACTGCTGGGCACCTCGGTCGCCAAAGTCCGCTTCGCGTGTCTCATGCAGAATTGCGCCGTCTCCTCTTGCCGGTGTTCCCCAGCTTCGCTTAGGTAGACTTCCCACGGTGCGTGGAATCTTGATAATTTGGGAAAGGAATGGTTGGAAGAGTATGCGGCCTCCGTGGAGGACGAGTGCCAGTTGTGTTTTCTTGTCCGCTCTTGTCATCAGCTCGCGGGCCCAAGACGTCGCCCACACCTAGGAGCCACACTAGGCCTACCTGCCCTAACTACCAACCCTGCAATGGCAAATCAAGTTGTCTCTCCCTCTCCCTCTCTCTCTCTCTCTCCATGAAGAAAACAAGCTTAAAGAGAAAGTGCTTGGGTGCAAAGTCGCTCTAATGCCGTGGCCGTCGTTCCGTCGTCGTGCCGTTGCCCCGATGCGGTCATGGTCGCGCTTGCCGACGTCACTGCGCCGTCGTTACGCAACTGCCGCGGCAATCTGAATTTCCAAGGCTATTTTTTTATTGACAAAAAAATTGACAGCACAAATAACCGATCCGTACCTACAGTCACAACGCTGAGATTTGCGTTCATATACCTCAAACCCGATCGAATCCGACGCCGTTGTGGCCGAGAAAGAAAAAGAAAAACAAAAACAAATTCTGCCTTCCCATGTAATTAAATGGGAGCTCTCGAGCTTTGCGTGACACGCGGGTAAATTAGTCACGTGAGGTACGACACGTGCGCGTACGATGACGGCCGAGCTGGAACGCGAACGGCGTTCTCGCGTTCCAACACGGCCGTGGTACACGACCGACCATAGTAAGGGCCTACGTACTATACTCCGTTGCATACATAGCAGTCAGCGCTGTGGAGGCTAAAGAGACTTCTTGCAGCGGCTTCGTTCGCACTAGGATGTAGTTCGATGATTCTTTTCGTTTATGTTTCTTTCTTTTGATTTTTTGGCCGCAACTGTGCGCAACCATTTTTTCTATAGACTCAGTATTGAATAAAACAAGTTTTGATTCTTAGAAACAAACACACTGTGTTATAACGGCTGCTATTGCGTCATCTTATGTCATTTTTTTTATTTTTGTTGTTCTTTTCGAGCTTTTTATTTATTTTCAATCCATCGCGAGGGGCCTTCACGTGCATGCTCGCGCGAGCGAACGCTGTTGGCGCACTGCGAAGCGTGGACGGAACGCACGGAGTGATACATTTTCTTGACCGAACTTCTTGTGTGCCTTCCGCAGCTCAGACCTCGGCTAGGTGACGTGGACAGTCCAGCAAGCCCGTGAGGCGGCGTTGAGGCAGGGCCTTGACTCTCCCCCGTGGGAGACCTGAGCCAGGGTGTCGTTCAACCATAGAGTTTCCTACAAAAATTACTAGAGGGAACTCTGGCGCTGCAGTCGTTGTCTTACCATGGGAATGATGGGAAGTACATGGATTTGTCTGATATTCGTGCTTGTGGATTCAGACGTTCTTGTGGCTTTGTATATTACGCTATATAAATCTTATTCTCGTATATTTCAGCGCAATCTATGTTCTTCGAAGTGCAGAAGACGCCGGAAACGCGTACAATCGCTATTATTTGCAACGATTGAGCTTGTCCAGGTGGCCAAATCGAAACGCGCCAAGCGTCTCAAGGCACTGGCATGCCCGCGATAAATTCATAAGGGCGTTTCATTCGCTTGTCGATACATGCGTCCGTGGCTTAATGGTTTCGATATCAGGCTTCGGTGCTATGGTCTCTGTGCTCCAATCCTGCCATCGGCAATTTTAATGATGTTTATTTAATTATTTATTACGCAATACAGTGTTGAAAATGACGAGTTTACAAAGTCACAAAGCCGCCTTTTAAGCCAAAAGGACGAAGTTTAGGCAAATCCATGTACTTCCCATAATTCCCATGCTGGGACAACCACTCGCATTGCAGCTCCCGTAGACACTAGCGCCAGAGTTCCCTCTAGTAATTTTGTAGGAAACTCTATGCGTTCAACCTTTTCCGTCCATCCATCCGTCCGTCCGTCCGTCCCGCAGCGTTGACTGCTATGTGTCGTAACCACGCTGTCGCTTCGATGCAACAGCGCAAAACTAGTCGGAACGCTGCACGCGTTCAAGCGATCGCTGTCGGCGAGCTAACAGCGTGAGCTACGCGTCCACTGCGCTCATTTAAGTTTCCCGAGCGGTCTGTGGAATCGAGTGAGGTTGGTTGCTGCCAGGCGTTTCACCGTCGGTACACCTCCGATCCCGACTGTGATTTGGCTTTCCGCCGTATCGTGAATCGATGGCTTCATGGAGACAGAGAGAGGGCAGAAGGAACTGGTGACGTATATGACTTCTTAGTAGGCAATGCGCAAGGTGAAATGACGATTCACTGCGTAGTGTGAACACAGCTTTATTGTTTATCGTATGAGAAATCTTCGCCTTTGCATGAATGTCCCTCTGCTGTTTCATTTCGAGCTTCCACACTGGGTCCACAAAGCCATCGTGAACGTTTTCAATGCCATTAAAGAATTCACTCTTGACTAACATTGTATGCCTTCCTAAAGGGGAAGAAAACCTTCTCTTATTTGTATGTTTAGTAATTGTCGGTTCACTCCGCTACGGTTCCTGAAAATAGCCTCGCCGTTCAATAACAGGTCTATCCCCAGTGAGGCGCTTTTTACTTTTTATTGTTGAATACGCTTGTTGAAAACCACCGAATTCATTCTCGATCTTTCACGACGGCCGAGTACCATTTGTACGAAGGAGAGCGACCACCAACTTGCCTTCTTTGTTGTTTTGAAACCAAGCTGACCTCGGGTAACTCGCGTTTCTGGGGAGCGTGTTCATCGAAAATGCGGAAGCAGGCGAAGTGCCCGAGAACATGAAATGTCAGTGAAGTTAACCGACGATATACGCTCGGCTAAAAGCGGTCCCGCGATATGAAATATACTTAAAGTGTAATATATTTTATCCTTCTTTTTCTTTCCTCCTCTTTTGAAGTAACCATATATACTCTTCAACACATTCTACTTTGCTCAAAGGAATGTCCATATCCAACTCGCATGTTGGAATATTCTTTCAATTTAACGCTTTCCGAAGAGTTCCCTTAAAAGCTACAAAAACTATACATGCGACGAGTACGGTGCTCTTTATTGTCACATATGCAGCGTGCCACCTCACGCAATGTCTGTGCTTACGAACCGTAGCGGTCGCAATTGTAGCGTGATGCCACGTTTACGTTTACGAGCTACACCGTTCACAATCCAAGCCGAGCAGCAGCAGTTCATGCGATCGCAGAGCGAGACATAGATGCGGAATGGTTCGAGGTATAAGGTGATGGTTCTCGAGGAAGGACTGGGAAAGATATATCTATGCTGAGAGAGGTAAGACGCGAAACACGCAGGTAAATTTGAGGAAATCTTTCCCGCTTCATTACTGCGTGCGCATTTAATAGAAGCTGCCGCATGTGCTAAGCGATTCACTAAGAAGCCTCCGAGATCCGGTGACATTGGGTGCTCGTGCACGCCGCCGAATCTCAGAGGCCACGAATAGACCGTGCCATACCGTTTTTTATGCGGTGAGTCTTACTTACGGAAAGGGTTCTTAAGCGTAAAAATGGGGAGTTTAATCGTAGGTTGTTGATACATAACTCTCGCGCACATAAAAAAAATTGCACGTATACCTGTGTCCTCTGACTGGGTTCAGTATTCTGGAAGATTCGTACGCTTTGTATTCTAGTTTGCTGCGCGCCGAGTAAACCTGCGCCGCGTAAAGGCGGCAAGCTCACTTTTCAGTTAACGCAATTAAAAACGAAGAGCCACAGTAGCACAACTAAGTACTCACGGCGTTCATCCCAGAAAGCGCAGACGTACGTTCCAGCACGGCACGTAGGGTACGAATATACCAAGCGATCGGTGAGGTTTTCGATTTTGCTATCGCCGATCTTGGCCGACAGGACCACTTGACCTGTAAGAGCGGAAGAAGGACGCCGTCGGCATTCAACAGGCTCTTCCGAAGCATCAGATTGCAAACGCACTGTACGTTTTCCGCACAATCTTTTGTCGCCCTCGGAAAGAATACGAGTTGGAATATTTTCAACCAAGTGATCGCGAAAATTAGGGAATTTTACAAATACTTGTCCGATTCTCCAGTTGAAACACTCGGTCGTTGAAACGTAACGCTTGGAACTTGTGACAGGCTTATTATGTTTTAGTGCTCCCGTAATTTCGCTTCGTAAGCACTGCTGGTCATGCAGTAAGCGTCTCATTTGCACGCCGATAACTATCATGCATGGAACACCTGTTTTATTCTGCATATGCATGTTTTGCATATGCATATGCATGTTTTATACTTATGCTCATGTTAACGATTTCTCTGTGTCTTTATCGCTCTTGTACACTCTATTAAAATATCTGTAAGACTTGTGCGCTCACTCCTTATGTAGTACCCCTTCTTTAGGGATCTTTAGGGCAAGAAAATAGAATAGAATAGAGTAGAGAATAGTGAAAAAAAAAGAGAGGGAGGACAACCAGACACGCTTCAGATTTGCTGCCCTATAGAGTCAAGGCTGTCAAGGGATGAACTCAAACAATGAAGATGCAAACACGGAGGGCAGGTGAATAAAGGCTCAGTAAGTGGGGGCTACCATTTCATCCGGTGGTTTGCATTGAGACTACAAGACTTAGTCACTGAGAACTGTCGGCTCCAGGAACTTGAGCTATTAGCGCGTGCTTTTCGAGCTTGCGTTGCTCAACTAAGAGAAGTTATGTATTCACGGACTTTATGATTCGTGTATGCATAACTATAATTATGTATAACGTTTCTTTCGTCTTCCAATTTTATGCGCCGTGCAATCAGCGCCATAAGTGCTCGAAGTTTATCCAGAGCCCACGACTATGGCATCTCACATAGGCCAGGTGCTGTTTTGTGACGTCACTCGTTTACTCACTCTGTCAAATATTCTATCAATCAAATAATTATTAAACCAGTGCTTTTAGTTCTTCATTCAATCGATCCAGCAATCTCTGAATCAATAATTAAATTATCTGAGCCAAGGAATACACGTGGAAGGCGAGAGATGGAAATTCAAGAGACGATGATCAAAACATGAAAACAAGGTAAAAGCGGGAGCCAACGTACTCGTCGGAACGTTGGCTCCCGCTTTTACCTCGTTCTCGTTTTTGCTCATGGTCTTAAATTATTTGATGTAATTTACTAGTGTAAGTTATTAGAGTTCATTTATTTCCTACTTCTTTTTTTTTTCTCGCGACTTGGTTTTAAGCCTGTAGTAGAAAAGGCGGAGGAGGCGTGCTTCTGAACGTTTTTGTTTTTTGGATTACTTTCCGTGAGATTTAATAACGGTCTAGCCGAAGCCCATAACAGAGAATACTTTTCATCTACAGTGTGCACCTTACCTCAAGATTGTAGCGGCGCGATACAAAAACTGCGATCGCAACAATGGCGCGATCGAGAAGGTAATAAATTGGTGCAAGGGTTACGGAGCCGAACTCGTGTGACCGCTCACCGCTGCCGCTTACCTGCGCTTACCAGGGACTTGTCGTCTCTGCGAGCCGGCCGGAAAAACTTGTCGTTCCGGTAGGACACGAACGAGATGCGAGGCCCCTTCTCGACCTCGTGTATGGGCCGGTAGGGCTCGCCGGCGGCCAGCCGAGAGCTGTTGATCGCCATCGACAGCGCCTCGAACGGGATGGTGAGGACAATGTTCTGCACAGCCATGCGTAAACGCGACGACAAAGCACACACATTTCTCCTCAGCTCGATCCAAGGAGCAGGAGGAGGATGAAAAGGAAGGAAGGAAAGGTAGGAAGGTGAACCAGACGCATGTCCGGTTTGCTACCCTACACAGGGGAAGGGGATTAAGGGAAGAAAAGATAGGAGATGGAGGGAAGAAGATACTGTCGGTGTGAGTGCTTGCGGATGTCCATAACTTCACGCCTACAATCGGTCACTGAGGCCAGTCGCTTTCATGAAACGTAGCAGTGCCCACGTCGCTTTGTAAGCTCGATCTAAAATTTACGTTAGATGTTAGGACCTAATGGGACGAGTTCTAAGCAAACATTATGTGCGCTCCACCCTTAAAATATGGGCAAGATGTGAGAAGAAAACGTGGTAAGAGAGCTACGCCGCGATACTGTTAACGGTCGTCATTAGCATTCTCTATTCATCGACCCTGGCAGCCCGAAACTCCGACGTTGCGTAAGAGGGAGAAGATGCATGTATGGTCGATACAGTCAACCACAAAAGTTTACCGACCACGGAATCTCAAAAGAACGCTCGATTACCGAGCGGCCTGTGACAGTAGTCAGTAAAACCGAACATCACCATCCTGTTCACATACAGTGGTAGAGGCTGTAAATGCGAGTACTACTAGGCTGCGTTGTGAGGTGGCGCACTTATTCAGTCTTTTCTCAGGTTTCGTGTTCCGTCAAATTTTGTGGCCGAATGTACATAGCGGCCTATATAGCAACAAGACATTCACGTGGTACGGTGTGCGGATCGACCTAGATGTGCGTGACTGCTTTGCATGCTTTTGTATTGCCTGCTATTTCAAGGTTGCATCAATAAATCGATAAAGACACAATGGACTTGTACTGTCGCAAACATTCTTTGTTTTTCTTTTACATGGTCATTAGGGTCGCATAAAACAGTACAGTCTAGGGACCCTCTTTGCAACTCCTAGCACAATTTCAGCATCCCACGCTAATACAATATCCAATGTGCACACCGTCGTCCAATGAAAAAAGCTTGCGAACCTCAACTTGTATATCTTTCACGTTATTGGTCGGGCCGTCACGTAACTACCGGCCCCTAACTAGTGCACTGATTATCTGCCATAATTAGAGAGGATTATAAGGAGAGCAAGAGCCTGTCACTTTCTCGATCCCTTTAAGAACATCTCTTTATACCAGCGTTATTTAATGGTATAGTCTCTGTGCAAATATGTGACATATCTGTGGCTCCCATTGTTGCTGCGAGTGCTTCTTTGTAATGTGTTGTCGTCTCGACTGCTATATGGTAACTTCGTTGCGTGCGTATTCACGGCTTTGTTGCTCTTCCTCCCAAAAAAGGCTGTGCACGAAATGCACATAGACAGCGAGCGCCACTTTATCACCCGTTCACGAACCGAGTCGTAGCCGGCATCCTACACTTGTGCGCGCTGACATCGCTTTCTATCATGTCAGGAAAAAATATATATATGTAAGGAGGCTAAATATTGTCGTCATCATAATCACCATCATCAGACTGGCTACGCCCACTGCAGGGCAAAGGCCTCTCCAATACTTCTACAACTACACCGGTCATCTGTTAATTGTGGCCGTGTTGTCCCTGCAAACTCCTTAATCTCATCTGCCCAGCTAACTTTCTGCCGCCCCTGCTACGCTTACCTTCCCTTCCCTTGGAATTCAGTTCGTAACCCTTAATGACCATCAGTTATCTTCCTTCCCCATTACATGCCCTGCCCATGCCCATTTCTTTTTTCTTGATTTCAACTAAGATGTCATTCACTCGCGTTTGTTCCCTCACCCAATCTGCTCTCTTCTTATCCCTTAACGTTACACTCATCATTCTTCTTTTCATAGCTCGTTGCGTCGTCCTCAATTGTCAAAACACTGTCAAAGCGATGCAAGACAGGCCCCGTATAGTAATCGAGGTAATAGTAATAATAATAATAATAATAATACTAATCAAGTAATAGTAATAATAATATAACTAATCGAGTAATAGTAATGATTTTTTTTTTACTCACGTCGCCGCCCTCCTGTTCGTCCGCGTCCCCCGAGAAGTCCTCGTGCAGGTAGTGGTCGCCGTTGGAGCGCAGCGAGAAGGTGAGGAAGTCGCGGCCCTGCGAGAGAAGCTTGGGCGACCAGGCGACCGCCTTCACCACGAGGTTCTCGTTCTCGATGATGAGCGCTCCGGAGTCGAGGACGACCTCGGAGGCGAACCTCTCCACGACCGAGACCAGCCTGCGTGTGTTCCACAGTGGCACTCGGACATAGCGCATCGGCCAAAAGTTCGCCACCGCACAAAAAGGGCACCGAGGTAGAATCTTTTTTTTTTACTGAAAATAAGAATAAGAGTCTCTAACGGTGTTTCACGTCGTCTAACATGTGGCGCTTTGACAGACTGTCCATGCAGGACAGGCGTCCGAAGAAAGATGGCTTCTTTTAACAGAATAACGCTGATTTAACAACAAAACACAAAAAGAAAATGTCACTGGAGTGACTGTTTCGACAATAGGACTAGCCTTCGTCACGGCTGCAACTCCCTGACGAAGTCTCATCGCCAAAGCGTTCGCTTCTTTTTTCATCACGGTCACTGACTAGTACGGACTGTGTTTGACAGGCAGTGTTAGTTTTCTTTTCTTTATGTTGTTGTTTTCTCACATCTTTTTTCCAGCCCCGTTCTCGGTCTTCCAGTACAGCTGGGGTTGCCAGCCGAATGTAAACACTGGTTAACATTACGGTTATCCTTTTCCTCTTATCTCTGTCTTAACCCGATGGGACGCAATCCTTTCCCGGCGTAATAGGAGGTGATTTGGCTTCACGGGTTCTGTTCAGCAAGCAACATCTACGACGTCTTGCATTAATTAATTGCTAGTCGGGTGAGCCGGTACGGTCAAAGGAGCAGTCAGTCATATCTTGCATTACATGCACTTATGTTAAATAATTAAGTTAAGCTAAGCACTAGCTATCTATATATGTGAGCCCTACTCTACCGCGCACGATTCTAGTTCTACATGGAGGAACAACAACCTGTGACGCAGGAACAGAAGCCAACATCGTCAAGCAAAAGATCCTATACAGTGGGCGGTCTACGATCTGCCAGAAACTGCATGCATTATTTTGGGAGAGCACGCTTGACTCATTCGGCCGCTGTGTAGGAATCATTGCTCGAAACAAAGAAACTAGTAGCGAATAAATGGTTAACCGTGAACTAAAACATTTCTTTGGTCAATTTCCCAGGTGTAGTAGAGGGTCATTGTTATACTTGGTAATGTACCCAACGATAGAGGTGGAACCTGTACAGTGTTCACAAATGGTCGAATAGAGAACAGTCATTCAGTCACAGAACTCGTTAAGAATAATGATTTGAACCATATCACACTTACACGATGAAAACCGAAGGTGACTTGTACGTGTGTCAAACAGCGCACTTTCGATCACGATCGACCCCGATGGGGATCGAATTTCTCGGTCACGATTGGCTCCTTTACGCAAGCTGCGGGAAGGAGCCAATTGCCGTCGTGAATTTCGATCCGGATCACGTTCGATTGCGATAGGAAGTGGCCGCGTGATACTGGTGCTACTCCTAATGATATGGTGAGTAGGAAACACAGCCAAGCTAATCAAACAGAGGTTTGGACAACGAACAGTTGACTACCAAAGGCCATTTAGCATGCAGTGTGGCTTAAGAACATTCGGCGATAATGTTTTGCTTTGTTTACACAAAACGTATTTATTATTTTTTCTAACTTAAAATAAAAAACTTACTTTTCGACCGCAATCCCATCAGCATCTCCTTCTTTGATGACGCTGTCATTGAGAGCGAGGAAATTGCTGATCACGTGAATCATGGCTTGCGCAATCTGTAAGTGAAAATGCGGTGTTTTACGAGGTTTTAAAAGCTGGCAATTGCATCGCGAAGAACAAGTTAGCGGCATTTGTGCTACATACTAAAAGCTCCTCCTCATCACACAATACATACATACATACATACATACATACATACATACATACATACATACATACATACATACATACATACATACATACATACATACATACATACATACATACATACATACATACATACATACATACATACATACATACATACATACATACATACATACATACATACATACATACATACATACATACATACATACATACATACATACATACATACATACATACATACATACATACATACATACATACATACATACATACATACATACATACATACATACATACATACATACATACATACATACATACATACATACATACATACATACATACATACATACATACATACATACATACATACATACATACATACATACATACATACATACATACATACATACATACATACATACATACATACATACATATATTCGACGAGGAAACGATGACCGTTCTCCAAAGCCCCAATGGACTTGAGGCCGAGGGAGCTTGGTTGAAAGCTTAGCGTTAAAATTTGTTCATGGAAATCAAGACAACCAAACCTAGATTGTAACTCTCGGAAGAGAGAATTTATTAACTGGTAGCAAACCATAGCATGGTGAAACAAGAATAAATATTCGTTCTATGTATATGACAGATGAACTAGCTCTAGTCGCAACTTCTGAACAAATGTCTGCTATTTATTACATATATATAAAGACAAACACCTATTCTGAGATAGGTTTCTAAATTCATATTTGTGTTCTCATTCTGTGCAGCCGACTTGTTGAAACCTCCCGTTCAAATTTCTTGGGTGGGGGCCATTATTTTGGTTCGGCCAGTACTTTTAATTACAGGACAGAAAATTTCAACTTTACTTTTCCAGCGAACCACTGCCACGTGGAATTCACTACCCAGCGCCCACGATATTTCACTTAATGGATAAAGCACAACACGTAGCCGGCGTATTGTGCTTCATCACGTGCTACACCATGCTTTCTCGCAATTCGTCTTCCCTAATGATGCCTTAGGGGCGCTCTAAGTCCTGCATGAATAAAAAAAAAAGAAAGACGTCAGGATTTGACGTTTGCACTCTACGATGGATGGATGGATGGATGGATATTATGAGCGTCCCCTTTTGAACGGGGCGGTGGGTTGTGCCACCAAGCTCTTGCTACTATACTGCCTAATGTCCTACCTAGGTTAAACAATGAAAAAAGAAAAAAAATGAACACTATTGACTACCACGCCCACAATTTCTGATCCCCTTTTGCGAACTGTGTTTTTGTACGTCTCCATCTTTTGTTGTTTCCCTACTTTTCTTCCACCAATCCTCCAGTCGCCTCTTACTCTTACTCTTACTCTTACTCTTACGCTCGACAAATCTCAACCCCCCCTGGTGGTTCTGCAACGGAAGCCTTCTGCAGTTTCTGCGTCACCTTGATGTCCTTGACCGCGTAGTCGACGACCGGCTCGATCTTTTCGGCGAAGCCCTGCAGCTGGCCCGGTCGGATGTTTCTTGGGTCGTGGGTCAAGAATTCCAGCTCCGAGGTGACGTTCTCGGCTGCCTGGAAGCTCTGTGGCGGAAGACCAAAGAAATTACAAGCGGCCAATACAAACGAGCACGCGTCGCGAGCTGTTCAAACAGCTCAATTGTGCTGGCGCGCGGGATTAAACCACGTGTATACATATACACAAACTTATATCGAGAAACCCTCGCGCGTGCCGTGAGTTTTGCCCCTTGCATGCGGCGAGCTGCTTTAAACCCCGCAAAAGCCCGTGCAGCAATTCGCACGGAGGGAAATTCCACCAACTCGTTCGCATTGCATTCCACCTGTGGAGTGCAGTACATTCGTAGTAAAAAAAAACACACACACACGACGAATATATGAAGTGAGCAGAATTTATTGCTGTAACATTTCTTTGCTAATTAGGAATATACGACTACGCACAAACTAACTCTGGCACTAGCCTAACGACAAACGCTACTATGGATTTTTTTGTAATTCAGTTTCCCACTCCTAACAGGTAACTTGAAGTTGGCTCTACGTGATTCTACATGGCGGAGGCTCTCTCGTGCGGCATCCCTTTTTTTCTTTTTTTGATGCATGGGAGAGTTATATAGTCAACGAAAATGACGCTCTTAATCCCATCCATTGTACTCGCTCTCACACGCGCACACACAAATACAAAGAGAGAGAGAGAGAGAGAGTACGAAGCTGGTGCAGGGCAAGGGCTGTTCATTAGCTGGGCCGTCTTGCATGGAGGCGCATACAAAATTTAAACCACGCATTAGTTTAGGGCTCTGCGTGCTCTCTGCTAAGTCTTACGGCCGGCTTCCCGAGCACACGCAAGGGGGGCGGGGAAACTGTGATGCGAAAACACTCAAGCCCGTGCATGTAAGCGCACGTAAAGAAAGCAAACACCGGTAGTCAAAATTAATCCTGCGTCCTTCACTAAGGTGCATTCCCCCCCCCCTTGCTTTCTATAGCTTGTAACGTAAAGCTTTCGGTACGCAAAGCCCCATAAAATTTATCATTATTTCATGCGGCTTTGCGATCACGCAACAAGCTCCGCCGGTGAATCTAGAGCTTGCCTCTTTTTATTTATGAGCATTATATACGAAGTTATTTATAAAAAGTACAACCAATCACAAAAAAACGAAAGAAGCTACGTTCGAAAACACAACTCCCCAAATAAATTCGTTGAATCTGGAAATACAATACGCGAAGTCACGAAAGTTAAAGCAAAACGTTACGAAATAGATTGAACCAAGTAAAAACTTTTTCCATAAGGTACTGTTGGTTAAAAAAAAAATATTGTTGCTATCGGTGTCTGCTATGCATCGTATATGTAAAGCACCAGTTATTTCTTAAAATAGTACGCATTCGTGTTTTCCTCTTGTACCTAATTCTATGTAAGTGACGACGCAACGTTAGCGTAGGATTGCTTGCTTGCATTACCAACTTCATTAGCGAACCTATCATCCTTAGGACAAGCGTGGGCAGGAGCTACCTTCCGGCTTCCATCGCACTCATTCCAGATCGTAAACACTTCAACTCTACTGTTTACCATACTTCTTCGTAAATTAAACGCACATTTATTTTCTTGTTTCTACGATAGTTCCTTGTAACGCCTTCGCACCTTGAGAGTACTTGAAATAAATAAATAAATAAATAAATAAATAAATAAATAAATAAATAAATAACCCCTTGCGGCTGCCTAATGACAATGGCATTGCATTGCTGAGAACATTGTGAATCAAGCTTGCCTAGAGTGGTAGGGGGGCAGGATGCCGAGCGCCCCATGCAGCCGACCACAGCTGCTAAGTTCCACATATGTTTGCGCTAAAGCTTATTGAACTAGCATGCGGCATGACCACGCGTAGTCTCATTGCTGTGCATGCCCGTGTCTTTCTTTTGCGAAACGAGGCGGCCAAATCGGCCGAACCACCGCTCTCGACTAATACGATCCAGACTGCATACGGGATCGCCAATTCGACACCGGCGGTGGCGACTCCATTCCGACGAGGAGGCGGAGGGGGCGGGGGAGAGGGAGGGGGGGGGGGGGGGGCATGGGATCGGAATCCAAGAACCCTCGCGCACCATGCATTAGGTGCGCATTTTAAACAACCTCGCGCGGTCAAAATTAACCCAGGCTCTTCCTACGCTACGGCGTTCCGCGGAAGGAGAACGCAGTTTTGACAGGTCAACCTCCGCACAATCTTCTAAACGTAATACAGTCAGGCGCCTTTACAACGGACGCCTCTGTACAACGAAATGACCTGTATAACGAATGCGCAATTTTACCCCGGTTTTGCTGTGAGCTTTGTTGTACGTGACCTTTACAACGAGTAGGCCTATATGACGAACCATTTTGAACTCCCCAAACACTTCGGTGTAAAGGCGTAGAACGACAGAAAGCTGAGCTAGTTGGTAAGGATTCATTATGCGCAATAGAAGTGAGGCGTGCAGACAGGACACAAGAGTAGAGAAGTGGACAACACGAACGCGGACTATCAACTGAAGGGAGCACTGAGGCGAAAAAAAGAATGAAGACACAAAACTCATCTGCGCATGCAGGCGTTCGACTGTAAACAAACAAGTACAGGGTGGAGTAAGTCCAGACTCTTTAGAAACACCCGAAAATAAAAAGAGATCACGGGAAGAAACGTCTTTCTTGCCTTGTATCGGCAGTGCTGGGCCGACACCTTCATCCAGCTCGTCTGCCCGTCGGCCAGCAGACGACACTTTCGTCGCGCGTACTTGTACTCGCTGGCCGGGTTGTACGCGCCGTACGGGCACTCCGCTTTGGCCACCGAGCCGTGCGCTAGGGGCTGCCAGTGGAAGGTGCCTTTGTCCGTCTGCTGGAACTCCTCGGGACACGTGTCTGAAGATAAGGACCACGCGAGGCACGAGTAACGTAAAACTGGAGTACACAGAGGAATGATAAAGGAAAACCGCAACGAATGCAATCTATCCCGTCGGGACTAAAACGCCGGTACTCTCTAGACGACCGCATCTGAGCAACACTGTTCTCGGTCAATAGCGGGCAATTTTTATAACAGAAGGCACAGACAGCTGATGGGGAACACTTCTGTCATGGGACGGAAGCTTTCAATTTCCAATTGCAGCTGTTGCCTTGAAATGAACAATTCAAAGGTAAATTAGTAAACGGGTTTGCAAGTTGTGTAGACTAAATGGGCGCTATTTGAAGTAGGCGACCGGATCAAGTTTTTATTCGCCGCGTACGATATAGCTGCGATAGCAGTTAATAGCTCGCAGCTGGGCTTGCTAAGACCGCCGGTTACTTTCCGTAATAACGCCGCGGCTAATGAACGTACAACTAAGCCCACCACCGGTACCGGGTTGCGAGCCGGCTAGCGCTAAGCACTGGGCCATCGCGCAGATTCGGCTGCTTCTCAATGCGTGAGCTGTTTTGCGCGCGACGCAGACTCCGAGAGCGGCGCCGCCTTCGCGTCTATCTTGGAGGCCACTGTCTGCTATGGACCAAAACAGCGTTGTGCGCATCGCATTTATTCTCCAGAAGACAGCGGGGCGCACGCTGTGAGAGACTGCTGCTGTGGCAGTTAATGAATTCAGCGCAAGATTAACCGCTGAATCATGCTGATCGTACTCAATCCAATGGAAATGATCATAGTGAAACGGACTGGCGTAGCAACAGGGGGGGCCAGGGGGCCGTGGGCCCCGGGTGCAAGGGGCCAATGGGTGCGGGGGGGGGGGTGTCATATACGTCTGAAGACACCCCTCTTTCCGCCGGCTACACCCGGGGGGGGGGGGGGTGACAGAAGACCTATGGGCTCCGGGTGCCAGACGACCTAGCTACGCCACTGGTAAAACGCACACGGCATCGCAGTAATCGCCGTCGTCTAACCCACCTCTGAGCTCGCACACTGGTCCTCCGTATCCCTGAGGGCAATGACAAGTGAAGCTGTTGATGCCATCTTCGCATTCGCCGCGGTTCTTGCAGGGGCTGGAGAGGCATTCGTTGACGTCCTCCTGGCACAGCTCACCTGAGATTCGACAGAGAAAGGGAGGAGCAAACACTAGGTACACAATGCAGGGCACGCACTGGATTTATCTGCTCGTGCTTCACGATATTCCTCGAGATCATCTTTTAACAGGATTTGGTGCTTCTAACAGGTACCGTCGGCCCATCGGTAACCCGTGATTTGGTTCAGCAGTGCACTTGAAAAAAAGAAAACACGCTAACACTGACAACAATAATGAGGATGCAGACAAGCGCTTAACTGCAGCTATTGATTTATTGCTCAATGACTCGGCTTTTCTTGCTAAGCGTTTGGAATAGCGCATGCGCTGTAACAGCCGCATGGCGAGGAAACAAAAAAAAAACGAACAATAGATAGACGAAGGTGACTATCACCATGTGCTTTCGAAATGTGCGTGTCCTTATCAATCATGTTTGTGTAAGCGCGACTTTTTAAGTATGATCTTTCACCGAGTCACGGAAGTTCCAAAACAAGTATACCTGCCATACACAGTGAATATGGTATGTCACATGGCTATACAGTATCCACTGTTCACAGTATTCAGTATGCCAAACGGTTATAGTTGCCAGCACCTTCCAGAACATGTGACGGTATAATTTTATAATGTTGCCGCGTTTGATGTTGTTTGTGCATTTACGGCAGCTCTGTCAGCTTAGTACTCGTGGTCTAAGTGCTGAATCGATAAATTCTAGGGTTGGGTTTGGTGAATATTTACTGTTTCAAACAGGAATAGTATACTACTCACTATACATCCGCAGTCGATGAGAAACCACTCGGTATTTTCGATTGTTTGAAACTAGACCCAATATTTGGCAACAACTGAGCATGAAGGACTGGTTACTGTTCCATTTCTGTTTAACAAAGTAGCACGAGTTATTGCGAGTGAACAAAGAGGGGAGTTTTCTAAGCAGTGCAGAAACAATGTGAGTAATCCAAGCCACATTTTCGCTTTAGCGGCAGGAGCCTGCAAGACAACATCTGAATTTTATCTGCAGTGAGTAATTCATTTTTATTGACAATCTAGTCAGGTGGCAGTTTTTCTTTCACGCTACAATCCACGATAGTTTTCTTGTAACCGGCCATTTTGCATTTGTGTACGGCACACAAGTCCTCCCACAACTTGTGATCTTTCTTTTTTTTCATCAATCATTTATTTAGCTTCTTCTGAAAGGTAGACACACAGCAGCTATTATTTCTCAGAAAACATCTTTGCAACCAGTCGCCAAAGTTGTTAGAACGCTATTCGTGCACTTTATTTTTAATACCATTAGCAATCTTATATTTACAACTGATTCTTTCTCCATGATGGCTGGCCGTATTTCTATTGCTCTAGTCAGTACAGGAGTGGTGCCTAACTATGCCGAAATAAGTATTCCTTGCCTAAATATAGGCGCCTCCATTTGAATATTCGATATTCAATTTAATATTCGATAAGTATTATTTATATTCCATTCCTATCCGGAAAACGTTTACTTTTGCCTATCTCTAATGAATAGATGTACAAGTTAAAACCCGTTCGAGCTGTAGTTCGACATCGATGATTGAAGCGCCATGACGGAACACGGAGGGGCTGATCACCCGGTATCACGAAAGAGTGCCGGATGCGTTACCCATTTAAAGAATTAATCTGTAAGGACTACCGTTTCTCTACAGATTTCTTTTTCTAGACAGCTTCACCTTCGCGTGGACATGTCGTTTTGGTTGCGTGAAATCTGTGTATTGTATACAGACTAATGTCGCTAACAAGTCATGGTCGTTAAGAAGCCTGCTCTATCCTGGCCTATAGCCGTTTTAACGGGTTGTATACAGAAAGTCTATAAATACACAGCGATTCCTACAAGAAGTACCACAGAGAACTCTCGGGTGCGTGCATTCGGATAGCAACAAAATGAGGGCTAGTATACGTTGATTTGCCTAGTTTCATGCTTGTGGCTTCAGACGCTCTTGTAGTGGAACTTATAGGAGTTGATTTTTCTTAAACTCCTTTTTCAAAGCATGTGTGTGATGTGTCGGTGCGCATGTAAAATCGTTGCTGCATTTATAACGCAATCATATCTTTAAAACGATCAATTTAGAAAGTCGGAAAGCTGTTTGCACCCTCAACTACAACGCTTAGGCAATCCATGCACTATTATCATTCCCACGCTGGCGCATTCGCCATATTTGTGGATTTTCGTAGGCACTAGCGCCAGCATTCTCTCTAGTCATTGTTGCGCATAAGTATTAGTCAAACAACAAATCGAGCACCACAGCTTCACAAGGCACTGAAAGACGACTGTGCGGTTATCACAGAGGAAGTGCCGGCATAAACTGTCTAAGTAGATTCTTGTTAATGCAGTCAGCGGGGCGTGGTTATCCTCCGTGCCCTAGTGCAGCTCTGCCGGAAGAACATGAGCTATTCGAGCCGTGCCCTCAGTCGCCCAATCAATCCTGCTCTCTTTTCCCACTTCGCAATCTACAAGAAGTCGTCTTGCATGTGGAGGATTGTCGACTGTCGCTTTTCCGGAAACTTAGAGCTTACTCCCCCCCTCCACCACCCCGTGACACCTCCATTTCCTGCGGCTCCCATGGTCCCGAGTCGAATGCCTAGTATATGCAGTAAGGCACGATGCGAGGACCATTTCGATGGCTCAAGAAGCGACCCAACGAGCTGGAATCCGCAGGGATAGCTCCATGTTTATGGTCTTTTGCTGTCGAGATTGTTAGTTCGATTCCCAGCCGAGGCAAATATGCTCTCATTGTAGAAGGGCTATGTTTTTCTAGTCCAGAAAATTTAAAACAAAATGTGTGCTTTAATTAGTACTTGCGCTCGAACTTGATGAGCCCGTGATTCGCAGTCGCTCTCCGGACTTGGATGAAATCCTTAGTTACGTTGCATACTCGTATATCTTGCAAATGAGCAAAATATTATTCCTTCATTCATTCATTCATTCATTCCGATAGGATGGAATGCGAAATCGCTCATGTACTGTGCTTTGCTTACTAGTCAAGGAACATCAAGTGGTTAAGTTTAGTCTAACGCCTACCCGGCATCCACCACAGCCCACTGCGCCGGTTCAGGACATTTAAACCCGACACTTTACTTGTTATAACAAGTTGGTGTTTTGAAGGCCCAGTGCTTTTCTTTTTTTTTTTGCTGACCACAACAGTGGACTGGCTAATGACACACACACGAAGCCATGATGCATTCGGAAGGTGATTTGGACTGGTCGCATTACAGCAACGGTTTCAGCAACTATTTATCCCACGCCGCAAGCAAATGAGACCCGAATGCGTTGGACATGGCTACTGGATAGCTACATCAAAAATGGCCCCTATGGCATTGAGTGGCCCTAGTTAACACTCTCGTGGCTAGGTTATGAATGTATGCCTGTCTATTAATATCCGCGTAAGTAAACGGATGCACAGCCGACGCCGTGGCTCAACTAAAAGAGCATTTCGCTCGCCTTGCGTAGGTTGTGGGTTCGCTTTCCACCACACTAGTCTTCCTTTCGCCTGAGGTTTAAGGTAAATTTAGACATTTTTGAATACCAAACAATGCGTTACCAAACACAAACGGTTCAATACCGCTATATGCCTGCCTTGGTGTCATTTCGTTTTTAATAAAGATTGGTGGATCCCACGCATGTCTGCTAATCGGTTATATGTAAGCGAACTTTCCTTTAATGTCTACTTATATGTCTACTGGAGTTCACTTCTGCATTACTCCTACGTCGATAAACGCTCTTTGCTCAATGAACAGTGTTCTCTGGTGGCCCTTTCTACACTCGACTTCCTCCTCCTTACCCGGCTGCTTCCGTTGCCGATCTGAATTTTCTGTTGGCGATTTCTTAAGTTCGTTCATTTACGTCTGCTTGTCTATGCGGGTAACCTACTTAGTGGCACATATATACCCTTAGAAAGGAATTGCCGCCAAGAATGTTTACATACCCAATGGCAGATGCCCACTGACCCAAGTTGTCTTTCCGGGAGTATCTACACAGACAAGATATGGAACCCGGCGGTAGCTTCATGGATTACATTTCTGAATGGTTATTAACAAAAATATTGAACTTGCTTTCACCGTTGTACATCCCTCTTTCTATGTCATCAGCATCCCTTATCACACCTTCATGTCCCCATTGCCCCTACCCTTGTGCAGAGTAGCAGGCTGGAGCGCGCCTAGCTCAGACCGACCTCTCTGACTCGAGAGAGAGAGAGAGAGAGAACATTATTCCCAGTGGCAAAAGTTGCTGTATAATATCAGCAAGGCAGCAGCAGCCGCAGGCCGTGACTTACGGCGAAGAGGCAAAGATAGCTTCCCTTTAAAAGTCAAGCTTCCCAGCTTCCCTCATCCATCTAGCTCACTCGATTATTGTGCGTTAATGGAGCCGTCGGGGGTAAAAAAGCCGCGCAGGCTTAATTAGACCGCTCTTGTTCAGTTTTACTAAGCAATGACGCGGCTTTTTTTATACTTACCCTAAAAAAATCAATGTCCCATGGCGTCACAGATAGCGTCTTGCGATTTTTCTTCTCGTATTTTATTGACTTATCCGAAACCACGTCAACGGAAAGTTTGTGTTTGTTTTCCGCGGCAATTCCCTTTCATAGGCGTGCGATTGGGTTCTTTACTGCTGTGACCGTTACTGTTTGTTCTACTACTGAACGCACTCCTCTTGTTTATCGTTTAGCTTTCTACCGACACGCAACATAGCGAGTAGTTGCAAGACGTCAGCTAAGCCATTTTGCAGTCTCATTCATAGCTTCCCCTTTGCTGCGGCAGATAGGTAGATCAATATAAAGTATAGCTTTTTGATAACTGTACGACAATATGGCAGCCTCGATGACGTCAATGCATACTTCCTTTACTTGGCTGCAGTTTTGATTAAATGCTTGTGGAATGGGATACTCTCTTTCATTTCATTTCCTCTTAACTTCAGAGCTGGCAGGTAAAGAAACCTTCTCTCTGAAATGCAGTAACGGCATATCACGTTGGTCAATTGCGAAGCCTTCTCTCTGAAAAAAAAAAAACTTGTTTCTGCTACCTGCGTAGCTTCGTGCTCCTTTCAACTGATTACCTACAGTCGTTCTGCACACACACACACAAAAAGAACCGTGCTATTAGGGGAGGACATGCCCCGCTCGCTAACCATCTCAACACGAAGTTCCATCATTCGCAAATGCCCCCCGCACACAATGCTCACTCACCCGCGTAGCCCGGCGGGCACTGGCAGCTGAACTTGACGTCCGACTCGTTCAGGCAGCGGGCGCCGTGCAAACACGGGGACGAGAAGCACGGGTCGTACTGGTGGCACGTCTTGCCGTAGTAGCCGTCCACGCAGAGGCAGGTGAACATGTGCGACGCGTTGGACTGGCACACGCCCCCGTGCAGGCAGGCGGACGGCTTGAGCAGGCACGGGTTGAAGTCGGAGCAGTTGCGGCCCGAGAAGCCCGTGAAGCAGTCGCAGCGGTACTCGCCGTGACTGGTGTTGACGCAGGTGCCGAACGTCTTACACGGGTTCTCCGAGCACGGGTCGAAGTGCTCGCACGCCTCGCCGTAGAAGCCCGGGTCGCACACGCACCGGTAACCGGGGCGCGCGTCCGTGGCCTCGCACGAGCCGTGCTTGCAGACGTTCGTGACGCAGTCTGCGGTGTAACACAACATCGTGTGAGCAACGAGTAGTTTGTATAAACTCTTAGAAAAGTTCAAAATAAAGAAATGGGCTGACAGATGGAATAGCACACTGTGGTATAAAGGTTATACACAGGGATAAGGTGTCTCAGAAAGGCTGGCCAACGTTTCGATTGGAGGAACTATCTTCGTCGAAGGTAGCCTCGTCATCCTCGGCATATTAGTTTCAAAGGGTTAGCAGAGTGACGTCACGTGCGGTTGTTGTCGGTGGCGGCTGGTTTTAAAGGGAGAGACTTCAAAGGGATTCAGCGCTGTCGCCTGACGTCTGTGAGCGTGGTTCCTGGTCCCCTCGTTTTGAGAACGAAAAGATGCGTTAACGATAGGTTAAGGGAGCCCGCAAACAGCGCAAACAAATTATGCACGTGGAGGAAAAGGTTTTGAAGATTTTCTGGCAAGTCATTATCTGACGTACAAGGACTGCTGGCCCGACCTTGTAAACACTTCCGTTATCAAGTAGAGTACAAAGTGCGTGTGACACGGGAAATCGCATAATCTGAGCGGACTTCTAGACTTCGGGAGAGATGTATCAGCATGGCAAGCATCATGTTTTCAGAAAAAGAGCTGGCATGGTTACGCATGTGCAGATGATAACCCATCCTTCGGACAGCGCGTATATATTCGTGAATCAGTCACAGTGTTGTTGGCATTTAAAAGCAAAATGAAGTTATCGTGTTTAACGCGCCAAAACCACGAATAGATTATGAGGCACGCCGAAGCAGGGGACTCCGGAATAATTTGGGCCACCTGGAAGTATTTAACGTGCACCTGAATCTAAGCACACGGGTGTTAACCCATCCTTCGGACAGCGCGTATATATTCGTGAATCAGTCACAGTGTTGTTGGCATTTAAAAGCAAAATGAAGTTATCGTGTTTAACGCGCCAAAACCACGAATAGATTATGAGGCACGCCGAAGCAGGGTACTCCGGAATAATTTGGGCCACCTGGAAGTATTTAACGTGCACCTGAATCTAAGCACACGGGTGTTTTCGCATTTCGCCACCATTGAAATGCGGCCACCGTGGCCGAGATTCGATCCCTCGACCTCGTGCTCAGCAAATCGAAACCATAGCCCCTAAGCAACCACGGCTGGTTTGTCGGAAGTTCAGCGTTCTTCCTTGTCTCGTCTCCGTCCTTGTCCTTATTTTCTTTCTTTTTTTTTGCGCTGTCGCCTTTTTGAGTAACTGCTCGTCGAATACCTTACACTAATGTATAGGCATTTCCTTTATTACGCGATAGGGAAGTTAATGAGTTTGATGGGAGAGAAGATATATTCTTCTGCCTGAAGAACAAAGGAATTTACTTGGAAAATAAAACACCTATAGAAAACGGAGGTAAATATAGGTAGACCAGTTCGAGATATATGCGAAGTCTTAGTACCGTCAATTTGCTGTGGCGCGGAACAAGTGAAACCCACAAAAAAAATGAATAACGAAAAAAAAAACGAAAAGCGAGGCAGACTTTCACGAATAAATTAGAATTTTGTTGAAGCAAACTCATGTTTATAAGAGCGCTTCCAGATTCGCGTATGCGCGGTAGAGAACCGGCAAATACGAACTATGGGAATAAAACTTATTCTAGGCTCTACACACAGAAAAAAAAACAGTCCTTCCATGAAAGCTTCCATGGAAACAAAGAAGGAAAAAAAAAAGAAAACGAGAAGACAAAGAACTAAAAACAATAGAATCCCAGATACTGTAATTAACCGTTCAGAAAGGTGCGCTCTCGTCGTCATACCAAGTGAATGCTGCCTAACTGATACATGAGTGGCCACCACGCACACATCGCAGCCGTAGGCGCTGTTTGGAGGATGACAAAGTAGCCTGCATACGTGACGCAGTAGTTCAAGTTTAACTACTAATAGCTTTTTTCTTCTATACGTTATAATGAGGTCAGCGAGCGATGGGTCTCGGGATTCCACCGCAGGCGTAGCGCTCCAAAGTTCAATCAATCGTCCCGAGTGCTGACGTGTGTCACTCACAGTCGATTCGCGTGACGAATCGGTCCACGGGACTGCCGATGCCCTCTTCGCGGCCATTCCAGGCGTACACCCGGTACTCGTAGTCGGTCCAGGGCCGCAGCTTGAGCACCGGGACGCACTTGTCGGCGGCGGTGCCCGTGGTCACGTTGAGGTACGAGGTGACGTTCTCCGACGCCGCCCGGTACTTGACCACGTAGCCGGACACGTTGCCGTACAGGGGTCGCTGCCAGCATATGCGCACGCTCGTCTCGTTCACCACGACAGCGCGCGTGTTCTGGGGGTCTGCGTCGAAGAGGGGAGGGCCATAAAGAGCGGTGAAAGAGAGGTAAGAACCATAGGAGGGAAGAGAAAAGTAGAAGGCAGGGAGGTTAACCAGAATAACGTCCGGTTGGCTACCCTACACCGGGGAATGGAAAAGGGGAAAACAAAGATCACAGGGAGAGAGAGAGGAGGGAAGGAAAGAAGGAAGTTGCGGCGAGTTCGCTGACGTGTGTGGTCTTACAGAAACCGCATTAGAACCATAGAGTTTCACACTATAACACCTAGAGGTAAAATATGCCGCCATCGTCTATGGGAGTTTCCTAAGTGGCGCTGTGCCGTCATGGGAATGACGGTATATGTGTCGGCGAGGCTTGTGTTGGCTGGTGTTGTAAGATGCTTCGTCTAAAACGTGGATATAGCTACAGAAATAACGCGTTCTTAAAGCAAAATCTTTATAAAATGTTTCCATTCATGCAATTACATCTTCCAGTGATTGTACTCACCTACATTGCATAACCAAGCGAAGAAAAGCAAGAACAGACGACAAACTGTTCCAAAGCGAGCACGAATGTTGTCGTCTGTTCTCGAACTTTAGCGGCCCGCTCAAACTTTTTCCGTTTCATATAACTGTACGTGCAACAAAAAGTTGTCATAGTTAGAGAAAACATATTTCTGTGTAATAATAAACCTAAGAAACGCTTTTTACGCGCTTTTTTAGTAGAAAATGAATAATTGTGACACACGGAACGTTGCGTGCCTGGCTTTCCAAGAACGATGACAATCCGAAGACGCAATATACCGGCGTTCCCATGCGTACCACAGCGCAGCAGCGCCAGATTTCCCTCTAGGTAATGTAGTGAGAAACTGTATGGTAAGAACAGAGCGCAAGTCGACGCGACGAGCGTTGTCTAGTATTTGTGACGTCGCTGCACACCGCGTGGTTTTGAGACACTCGCACTCGTGGAAGCTTTCCGCGGCCGCATTTACAGGTTTGGACGCATCATGTTCGCGCTGGAACGCGAAGGGCACGACGCTAGCTGAAGGCGAGACACACACGAATAACATTTTACGAACCGTTGAGGTTTACTCAACGAAATGTACGCGAACAGAGAATGCCAGGTGAGTAAAGAATTTCCGCAGAATCCATCTCAAGGCGAATGTCGACGTCGACGCGATTAACAGTCAAGCACAGTACTGGCACATCGTATTGCTGAAGACACCTTTAATTTGCAATCCATAGTACTCATCCAATGAAACCGCAGCAGCTGGAAATCAGCGCTCGTACTTGTGTATTTTTGTTTCCGTGTATTCGTTAAGCCTTGTCTTCCATAAAAAAAGAAAGAAAGAAAGAAAAAGATTCATCAAGCTGCAATGACCACGAAGCCTACTTACCTGCATGTCGATCCTACAGCGCATGAACTTCCGCGATCTCCCTTATGCTCGTCTGTTATTCGCCAGTCACACGAATAACTTTCGAGCGTGATCGGGCTCCATTGTAATCGAAATTATCCTGTGTGACTCCGGTATAACATTCCCCTTCTTTCATATCTATCGCGTTGCAGGGTATCGTGTTAAGTGTGTATGAAATGGCCAATTTTCTGTCCTGCTGAATCGCAGCATGAAAGCAGAAAACGGAGTCGATTCACGAAGGACAGTTGAAGTGCACGGGGAGGCAATCATAGCGGAATGAACGCGAATGAATGAATGAATGAATGAATGAATGAATGAATGAATGAATGAATGAATGAATGAATGAATGAATGAATGAATGAATGAATGCTACCAGTGTGTGACTTACTTTTCTCGTTTTTTCCATCTTCGCACAAGTTATCTCTTGCGTGAATATAGGAAAGCTAGGCTTCCTGACTTTTGCTTTTGGCATCCTATCTCAATAAACTAAGCAGTCTGTTTCGTCCACCGAATAAACGTCACTCACCGGTCAACGAATTGCGAGCAGAGCAAATAAATTCACATGACTTGGCAAATACGCCAACTAGGCAATGCTGCAGGCGTTCTCCCTGTATTATTTGCTCGCACAGACTTAGAGAGAATCCACATGCGAGAGAAGACACTTCGATCGTCTGTTTCCTCCAAGGACTCTTCACCGCGTCGTCTGCTGCCTGTTTATGTAGTCTGTTTACGCTGTTGCGTTCTGCGGCGTACTTGCCTTGTTTACTCTCGGCACGCATATCCACCGCCTTCAAAACTCGCTTCCGTGGCCCTTTCCGCCCGTCTACCAAAACCTGCTGGGGACGATCCACTCCTAACGTATTTTGGTTATGTTTTTTTTTGTTTGTCGCCGAAAGACGCTTCCGGTGGTCTTCGATTTCTCTTTTCCTATGCACTCAGTGATGTTTGTTTTCCGTGCTTTCGTGCGTTTGTTTAGCTGTTGCTGTTCGTAGGTTTTCGGTATTATATGCATCCCGTTTCCATCGAACGAATTGTCTTGGATTTCTTTCCTTTTCTTCTTCTGAATGACGACGAAGTCCCACTTCAGAAAAAGTGGTGCACTCAAACGATCTTCCTGTTTCGATACCGGCGCCTGAGGAACTGCGTGCCTTAGTAAGGAAAAAAATGAAACAGGTACCAAGGTTTGGAACGGTCTCTTTGTGAAGAGTAAAAACGTAAACAGCGTGATCAAAATGATTTTCTCCGGTTGGTACAGACTCTGTCGAACGCGTTTTCGGCAGCTCGGAAACTTGGTAGGTATTTCTTACTTCTTCTATGCCTTCTTGTTTTCCTCGCTGTTTTTGTGAATTGCTTCTGTTTTTCTCCACATTATGCAGCAAAGGAGCTTTCACGTCTGTCTCCAAACGTTGCAGACGAAAAGCGCACGCACAGACGGCTTTCTTTATGTTTCTGTCGAGTTTGTCTGCTTCACGCGATATCGCATATTTTGCAAAGGGTCCACAGGATTTTTATAGATTTTCACTTTGATGTCGATATGCCGTTATGCATTCATCTTGACAACAGGCTCCATATTTTTTCTCATTTGACTTGCGTTGCGCTTCGCGAATTTCAGCTTCTGATACGCGGCAGCAAACAAACAAAATTCAGGCAGTTACGCAAGCTTGAGTTCAAAGAAACCCAAGAGGGATTCATTTCGTGCTTGGAGCAAACAAGTGCAGGAGCAGAACACTATGATGACTCCGGCATTAAGACCACGACGGCGTTGCACTTTGGTATAGAAGGAAATGCTGTTTGGCAGATTTCCTACATCGGTGGAGTATTTGCGGTGAAGTAGTTTAGGAGTCATATAAATATTGGAAGAAGACAGCCACTAATCTTTCTTTTCTTTTTTTGCGTTATATGAATTCATGCTAGCACAATGATATACACGGATTGAAATGTACCTGATGCGTTTGTTTCCTATTAAAGTTAGGTTAGTTTGGGTAATAAAATTAAATCCATTTCTATTCTACGGTATGTCTACGCTGTAAGCTGGCTTTAAGTTTGAGGTGCGTCATTGTTTGTCGATTTGGTCCTGCAAAGGTTCCCGTCACTTCTTGTTTTAGCGTATACGCACACAATGTGCGCAAGGCAAGCATAATTGGTGTGATGTGCGCAATGCAGCCATAGCACAGTGGTTAAAACCATGGGTTTGGAAACAGCAGGTTCGTTGATTTATTCCGGGTACTCCTGCTGAGGCATTCTTTCTTTTCTTTTTTTTTGGGGGGGGGGGGGGCGCTGATTGTTAGTTCCTACGGGGCTTGGGCTAAAGCGTACTTTCCTCAAAATAATGTCTGTAGGAACTTCGAGCTATAGAGTTCATGAAAGCTCCAACTATGACGGTTTGCGCACCACAAAAATAATGGGTGCAGTACGTGGATTCTCATAAAAGCTTTTTCCTCCTGGCCTCAAGAGATGTCGTGAATGCGCAAATAGCTGGCCTCCAAAATGCTCCGCCAAGAGACGTCTTTCCGGGTACTGATATCGAGGGCAATGCTTTTGCCGGTTGTCTAATGCGGAAGCAACTGCAGAGCCGGAAACACGCCATAGACGCCATGTTTTGTTCACCACTTATTAAACAGTTTTCAAGAAAAAAAGAATATTGCTTTATAAACAACAATTTCCAACAATTACGCATTTACGGAGGAATTTGTTGGATTCCTAGGTGTAGAAAAATACTACTGCTCGCAAATTAAAGAAAAATCTTGATTAAAGAATGTTGCCCGAAGGGCGTCTGAAGCAACAAGCACAAAGGCTAAACAAATCCATCCATTTTACCCACTGTTGCCATGGTAACCGAACAATCTCAGCGCCAAAGCTTCCTCTGTTCTTTTTTTTTTAAAGAACCTTTAGTACGACGAAAAAAACGAAAGAACAAAGAAGTCTGCTAAGGAACTTGGGAGGCTGACATCCTAGCTCATATATCTTGCTTATATAAGCCACTTCCTAGCTTATATTAGCTTATATATTCCTAGCTTATTCTGTTCGGGATCAAAAATAGAAAAATATACCCAAGCTCCCTACCCCTTCAACGATAATAACTATTAGCTGCTGAACAGCGAACTTACATCATGTGATGACGTAAGCGTAGTTCTCTATTAAAGCGAAAGCTTTACTGGCCGCGAACTTGCGGTTTCGCCGTGGCCGTGCTCCGAGGAGGCACATGACGTCACACCGCGTTCCTTGTCACACCGCGTTCCCCGTCGTTGCGCTCGCCTCCGCTCGCTTCGCCAGCTGCGTCGCATGCCTGATACCATGTCGGAGGACTGAAAAGGAGAGCTCGCGTGCGCCGCAACCACAGTTGAGGCGGCAGTATGGGCGGCGACAATTCTGATAATCAGGCCCGGAATCGACATCGGAACGAGATGAAGAGGAAATGAATCGCCCAGGAAACAGACGAACAGCGCGCAAAAACGACTGGCTACACGCCGCGACATAGCTAGACAACCAGACTAACCTTGACTTGCAATCAAGATTAACCAAGGCTAACTATGGTATGCCTCAGCTTTCGCTACGTATATCCTGGCATAGCCAAGCTAAGCCACTGCAATTTTTTTGTTGTTGCTTGCGGTGTGATCAGGCGGTTTAAAAATGAAGCGGTGATCAGAGCTTCACCAGTCGATCCATAAGCGGCATCGAAACAAGAGACGGCGTCCGTAGTCTTTTGTTTTTCCATCACGGTGCACGTTAATATAGAAGACACGTGATCCGAATGCAATTCATCAATATGTTTAGAGAGCACGGCTTTCATAGAAACCTAGAAAGAAGTACTTTAACCTTTGCGAAACATATCCTTGAACATGTCTGGAGACTAACATTACCTTAATACCCATGCTGTAGATTTGCGGGGCGCCGGTAGTAAAATTGATGAAGATCTGACAACGTACAAAACTAACGTGAAAACAAATAGATATAGAAATGGAAGAAAATATTTTAATAGAAAAAATGAAAACGGTGCTCAGTAGAATGGAAGACTTTCTGACAGTGTGCAAAAGTAACGTCAAAACAAATAGATGAGAATGAAAGAAAACAGTGCTTCCTTGATATAAAGAAATGAATTTTTCTCTTTGTATATCCACCCAAAGACAGAGTTTTACTTCGTTTCAACACATAATGGTCCCCATACGGTAGAGCTAAAAAGTTGTCGCCACTAGTGCGAGCGAAACGAGATTTTTTCGTTTTTTTGCTATATACTATTTCCTATCCAAGCAGCTCACTACGAGGCGCTCGGCGTGTCCACCGCGTCTTGTATACCGTGTGCGATCGACAGCACGAAAGGAAGAAGGAAGAAAAGAGAAAAACCAGAAGACAGTGAGTTTAACCAGAATAACGTCCGGTCGGCTACCCTACACCGGGGCAATGGGGAAGGGGAAAGCAAAGATGACCGGGAAGGAGAGGAGGGAAGGAAATTGGCGGTGAGTTCGCCGACGCGTGCGGTCTAATAGAAATTGCGCTCCCCATTCCCCTCCCCACGTGTAGGGTAGCAAACTAGACTCTGTCTGTTTAACCTCCCTGCCTTTCCCTCTTCCCTTCTCTCTCTCTCTCTCTCTCTCTCTCTTTCGCACTAATATAGCGCGCAGAAAGACCAACGCGCGTTTCGGTCACCGCGTACGCGGGTGCGTGCTATCACTGCGCGGTAACCTTGCGGTGTTCTAAAGCTTACACGTTGCAAATCGTGCAAACGTCGAAATGTGTGTACGCTACAGCGCATTCAGTGCCTAAGCAAGCCACTTCCCATTAGAGCTCTCTCGCGGTCCTAATGGTTGCGCTTCCTCTCACTGGGGTAAAGATGCGGTCAGCACGCCACTCTTGTCGTGAGCGGCGTCAGCCAGGTACAAGCAATAAGCGTGAGACGTCGTCGCGGGTAGCAATCGACGACCTGCCGGAACTATAGACGAGTCTACCGTCGCTCGTGCAGATTCGCAATCCACAAAGGTTTATCCGAGATCCACAGAGTGTTCTGGCCTGGATGCTGGACGAATGACCCGTCATTTACTACGTCGCGGTAGAATAGACCACGGGAATTATTATTATTATTACTATTATTATTATTATTATTATTATTATTATTATTATTATTATTATTATTCTCCACTTTTGCTTAGTGTTCTCGCCGTGTACATATATTGTGCTCTCTTAAAATCTGTAATCGCGAAATTATTATTCTTTTTTGTGCGTCCGCGTGTCTGTATCTGTGTGTGTGAGCCTGCATTGTTCTTCTGGTGCATTGTTTTGCCGAGTGCACCAGCACCAAAAACCTCAAAGTTGTACCTGGGCACTTCATTAAACACCTTTGATTGATTGATTGATTGATTGATTGATTGATTGATTGATTGATTGATTGATTGATTGATTGATTGATTGATTGATTGATTGATTGATTATTCTATTTGCGAACATGTGTACGCTTAAAATGAAAGCGAGGAACAGGCAGGCTACTGCCACTGGAAGGAGCACAACGCCTGCCATAGAAGATAAGAAGAAGGGGAAGCATGAAGAAAGAAAGAGCAAGATGACAAATATCAAATAATCATTCAGAACAGAACATACAGAGTACCTATCATGCACAGAGGCCGGTCACTGCAGGTCCCGCTTACTAAATAATAGAGACGTTTAGCTTGTACGCTATTCCGGTAAGCGGGGGCGGTTTGGGCGGATTACCGGATGGTCGGGGCGTAAACGTGAGCGGCCGGAGCGGTGAAGCCACCTGGTGTTGTAGAGCTCAACCAGAAAAACGCATAGCTAAAACTGCAGTAACTCACCATATCCTGCTTCGCCACTCGTGCAAATTTTTGGCAGCGGCGTAATTGTGAACAGGATTACGCCACTGTCGAAAATTTACGCCAGCAGCTAAGCAGAATATAGTAATTAGCTCTGTGTTTGTGTGGTTGAGCTTTGCGCCACCAGCTGGCGCCATCAATCTGGCCGCTCACGTTGACGCCCCCGCTAAACCGGAAAACTGCCTGCGCTTGACCGAATAGCGGACACGCTAAAAGTCTCTAATGTTAAAATAGAGAAATATAGTTTCTGAGCATTTGCCATATGGAAATACAAATACGCCGCAAACGTGAACCATTGTTAGTTGCTTTCTAGAAAAGCATGGAGAGTGCGACATGCCTGACCGCGTCGAGACGCACAACCAGTGGGGTACAAACATTCGTCTAGTGTCGCACACCACAGGCCAAAGATATGATAGTCCGAACTGCCCTACTGAAAAAATCCTTGTGCCCTATAACTATTATGTCCAATAATCCTATATGAAACATACGTGATCCCATACAAAAACCCGTTTTCCGTGTATGTCATATGATGAATAAAGGGAAAATCAGACATCCACCCATTCGTAGCAATTGCTACAAAGGAAACCCGTACGGGTTCCTCGAAAGAAAAGCCTCATAGTTGAAGAAAAATTCGTCCCGGTCCGGGACTCGAACCCGGGACCACCGCCTTTCCGGAGCAGCCGCTCTACCATCTGAGCTAACCAGGCGGCTAGCAGATGGCAGGGCGAAGTCGAATTTGTCGACAACTCGAAGCAAAGCCAAGTGTGTGACGTAGTAGTTCTGCGGAAACCCGCAAGGTGGAGCCCGCATCATGTCATATGATGTTATTGAATATAGGAGTTATGGGAAATACGGGGTTTTCTCAGTACAGTAGTGACGGAGGCAACCGAGAGCGAAGCGAGCGAAGCGATCGAAGCTTAGAGCTGCACCTCTCAGGTTAAAATTGAATTATGCGCTTTAATATTTGTTAAACCACGATCTTTAATACTGCCCTAGTGCGGTTCTTCAACCTGCGCGGCGAAATGCTTGACCACACGACCGTTTGGCCATTCGGCTCCCTTCACTATGCGGCAGCCGTGGCCAGGGGGTCGAACGCGCAACCTCGACTTTAGCAGCGCAACCGGGTTACCGGTTGCGCTACCACGACGGGTTACCTCGTGTGCTGACGCTCTTGAACCTTCAAGCATGGCCTCCGAAAGCCCACCTGTGCACGCAAGACAGCGGGCGTCACCGGATCTACGAGGCCATGCTTCAACGTACTAGGTGCACGTTGAAGTGACGAACAGCGGTAGAACAAGGAATGTCACTGGAATCAATGTTTCGACAAGCGATATTTGCCTTCCGCAGGAAGCAGCCGCTTTCCTTAGTAACGTTTCAATGTGGGCGTAGCTCACTATCCCCCACCTTCAATGGAGGTTGGGTGGCACCGTAGCGTGGCAATGGAGGTGGGGTGCTGAACTACCTAGATTGTTCATCACTCATATCATATTCATTGATTTGTCTTCTCACTCTCCCTCAGCTTTCGACGTGATGAACATTCGCGCTATTTGCTTCCATTTCCCTGTTATACTTTTAACCGAACACGTAATAATAGAGCTCAATATCCGCAACCCGGGTCATTTTCTTCTTGTTTTTTTTTCCTTTTCGAAATCCGGAACGATTACCTTGACAGTTCCTGCTTTCCGAAAAAAAAAAGAAAGGAAAAAGAAAAACTGGGAGACACTAGCCCGGAAGTGCCTGCGTACACGCGTAATTGCTTTTCCGTTTTTGTCATTCCCACATCTTGGAACAACCCAACATCAATACTAACATCTGAACCTTAACCTTTTCCTCTTCCTTTTTAGAGCGCAGCTCTTTGGCGTCCGTTCCTGGGTTTCGCGTCGTCGTCGTCGTCGTCGTCGTCGGCCTCGTAACCAGCTCCGCCCCCCTTTCATCCCCCCAGCGCTAGCAGCGACCGACTGATACCGCTGGATGCCGCTGACGCCGCTAGAGAGTGAAGATAACGTGACTGCATAGAACGCCGTCGCCGCCATGCAGAAAGAGGAGGAAAGGGTCCCCCCCCCCCCTGGTTCTTAGCGCTGCGGAAGCGAGGGTATCATATTGTTTGTGTCGGCATCGGCGGCGTTGTCCCTGAAACCAACTCCGCAGCTGGGGTTGACTCACTATCGGCGTCAGCGGCATCAGTCAGTCGCTGCTATCTCTTCCCTCCTCCCTTTATCGTGTTGTCCGCTTGCTGCACGCGCTTCTGCCCCCATCGTTTGCCGCTGGGTGTACACGCCGCCCCCTTCCCACCTCTTCCTGCGAGTTTCCGGTTGTCAAAGCGCCGGCTCGAACTTTGAAGTTGGCGAACTGTGCGCCGCAAAGTTGCCCAACGGCTTGCTGGTAGTAGCTGCCTACTTCGCCCCTACCGCACTCACGAAAGACGTCGTGCACCTCCTGCAGCTCGCATTAACCGTCCATCGATCCACACCGATGTTAGTAGTGGGGGACTTTAATGTTGACATAAAGACAAACAGCAATTTCCTAACACTTATGCGGGAGAACATCCCGTTCCTCTCGCTCGTAACGCGTCCCACGGCTGTGACAACCTCGCGAGGCACTTGTATAGATCTCGTCTTTGAGAATCAAGCATTGGTGTACCAAGTCGAACATATATCAGTATATTTCTCCGACCACAAAGCTTCCTTCATGACTGTCAAGAACTGTTAGTGGAGTCTTTGTTAAAGGAATACGTGTGAAAAATAAAAAAAAATTCTGTGATAGCGCATACATGTGTTGCTCGATTTCTTTGCCTCAATCTATCGAAAAGGTGAAACAGCTTATTTGCTGCGCTCAAATTTCGCATTAGGAAGTAACGTAATCGTCGGTAATTTTTTTTCCCTCTCTTCATTTCTTCTTTCTTTTTCCGTTCTTTGTTGAGCGCTTTCAGTGCAGTTTGGCTACTGCACGCACCAGCTTACTTCCCTGCACTTCCTTCCCCATTGGGGAAGGGGGCGAGTGAGCAACGTGTAGATAAAAACGTTGCCGAGGAAAGCAGTTGCTGCCCTGACGAGGACGCGTCCCCCTGTCGAAACGTTGGCTGCTGCGACATTTCTTGCTGCGCCGCAGTTCCAATTACGGCCTGAAAGTGCTTTAAGCGCAACGTGATTCAGCAGTCGTGAGTAATTTGGCAGGGGAACGCCGCATTTCGCTCAGTGTTGCAGGAGGTCGTACACTATACAGTCACTGACTTGGGGACCTCCTTCTGTACATCGCAACATAGTGTTGTGGCATAGACTTACGTTAACAAACTTCATTCTGATTCTGAAGAAACGGTTGCTGCTCGTGACGTGTGAATCAGAAATTGGCAAAAAGAACACGCGCCCCGAGTACCCGTTCCCGTTATAAAAATTTTTCTTGCGAGACAATTGATATATTTCGTCACTTTTACTTGATTTGTGAAAAAAAAACTATACTGCGAGATCTCAATGTCAGATCGAGCCTTTCTGAAGCGGTTCTTGCGAGAACGTTTCAAGAACGACCAACGTACGGCAGTGTGCTGACAAGTACCGAGAATTCTGAAAAAAAAAAACTGAAATAGCATTCCCGACGAGTCCAGTCACGTTCGCTTTCATGCAACGTCCTTGAGTGAGAAAATTTTTATTCTATCGCGTTGCGAAATATTCCTTCGTGAAATCGCATTAGTGACACATAGGCCTCAGGTGTACACGTGCGGTCCAGACGCTCTTTATTGAATCTCTCCTAAATCATTTCAATTTGTCCTGTCCAATAAGGCAAACGAATTTAGGCGACTGAACTTCTCGCTAGCGTCCCGTGGAGCACCATCGCACTTTATTGTAGAGTGACGTTGCGACAGCCTGATGCAAAAGTGAATCAATACCTCGAGGCGAATTTAATTTACTCTACCTCCTCGCTATTTTTGCAATGAGGCCCCCGCATAAGAGACTCTCCTTCAAGTTCAGTTTGTCATCTGCTTCACAGCTCTTTCGTAGCGTGTCGGTCAAATATGTCGCAAGCCTGTCAAAAGTTTCGGCCCATCAAAAGTGTTTACGGCATGCGTCCCGCGTTGCGTTGGCAGCCGACAGACAGCCTCTTCGCGGACGAGGAGGGAAAATAGAGTGGGAAAGTTTAGCCGTTGCAATATCGGATAGATGATGCTCTCTACTGCGAAAAAAGTTATGCAGGAGTCACAATAATAAAAGCTCCACCAGAGTGGAATGAGAACTAGGCCAGGATTTAGCACCGCTAATTCTCCATGTGTGCGACAGCACACTTAAATTGTGACGATTGCCACGCCTCGGCAGCTGCGCCCGCCAGCATCACGTCTCGCGGATGGCCTCGCATGCTGTTACTGATCGAAGTGAGGCGCCTTTCACTCCTATCTTTTACGAACTTGTGACTTTATGCACACCGTGAGGCGCTCGGGTACGTTCAACACACTCTGAATCTTATTCTGTTAGATAGTTTCAAAGCGAGTAAGTCAACGTAAATGGCTGTCGCAGTACAAAAAAAGAGGGCGCAGAAAAAAAAGAAAGTGCACAACCTGATGCCGCATCGGACACCGAAAGTCTCCCATGGTGCAATCGAAGAACATCGCACAAGGCAGGAAAAACTGCATATGTATATATATGTATGTATATATATATATATATATATATATATATATATATATATATATATATATATATATATACATATATATATATATATATATATATATATATATATATATATATATATTTATATATATATATATATATAGCAGTAAAGCAAATGGCAACGCAATCACAATCAGTTATATCCCCGAAAGGTTTCTACGTTCTCATACGTTTCTACGTGTCTACGACGTGGCTGTTCGACGACTATTACCCGTGTTTCTTATGCTAGCTGCCTCCTACGTCCTGCTTTCGCTTGGCACAGTGTTAAGTGACCGTACGGGCGCCGCTGGCAAAATTTGACAACTCTCGCCCGTCCAAACGCGTTCTGGCGCGAACGAGAGCTTCTGCCGCGTCGCTAGAGGGCTCTTGGAGTGCTGTGCACACACTGTGAGCGGAGATGGCACATATTTGAGTCGAATGGAAATGTGGATACGGCCACCCTTCGGTGGACGGCGACAGCGCGCAAGAGGGCCAGCGTAGAACGACGTACAACTTGGTCAATTCAGCGGTACGCGTTTTGGACTTGAGCGTCTACAGAAGGCCCCGCAACTAGAGAACGCTGCCAGAACTTGAATACAACGTGCGAACACAAAACTCGAAATCCTCCTTAAGATTCTTGTTACAATTTGTACAATGCTGAGAGAGAAATGGCCGTTTTGGGGGGGGGGGGGGGCAGCTCGACAGCTGAATTTTCTTAGACGTTCATAATGGAGTTATCGAATCAATTATGCAGTCAGCTGGTCAGTCAACATAGTTCTTTTTTTCTAAGGCGAAATCCTTAAAAGATTCGTTGAAATGGCTCATCTCCGGAAACAGTGGCTTGTAGTCTAGGAAAGGAAAAATTTTCATCATCAGGAGTGGCTCACACCCTCGTAAGCAAGCAAAAGTGCAATGGCTGAATATGAATGAAGAAACCAAAGAAAGAAAGAAAGAAAGAAAGAAAGAAAGAAAGAAAGAAAGAAAGAAAGAAAGAAAGAAAGAAAGAAAGAAAGAACCTTTAGGTAGTGCATTAGGTGCTCGCATGTGACATTGAGGCGTTCCACGTACAGCCGATACGTTTACTTCACACTGCGGCTCGCTATGTCTTGCAAGAAGTCTGACCCCTCCCATCGTATAACTTCATGCATTACCACCTGCGCAGCATGCTTTCCACCATCACATGCTACAGGAGTGTAACATGGTGCCGAAGATTTGTTTTTTGCTCTTCGTCCCTTCTTCTTTGGCCGCATTACACCTTGTAATAGCCAATATATTATGTTTAACTGCGAGTCGGCCTAGTTGGAACATATTCATATTGATACTTTTTGTGCGCAAACAAACAGGGACGAAGAATAGGGGCAACACAAGGACGAGCGCTTTCTAACAACTGGTTTATTTTTGAAGAACTACTTACTTAAATACCCACAGAACTGCGCGGTCTAGTCAACAGAGCACCCTACAGCGCATATGATACCCGCTGATCTGCGCCATCAAGTCAAAAGAGCAACGTCAATATTACATATAACACTTGTGATAAAAAAGACGTGGACAAAAGCCACCTGGTCATACTAAAAACCGCTAAGTGCATAAAAACAACCACTTACTATAAAATGCGTTAAAGATGTGATGATAGAAGCGAATTTTCTTTATCTAACAATGAAACAGAAGGATGGCTGATGCATTTATCTTTTTGTTTTTCTATCCAGTATGCTTCCACGATTTCCCTAGCGGTTTGATTCCTATGCCTGTATAAAATGTCTGTGCTAGTAAGACAAGGGGAGCAACCATGTTCTTGGCAATGCATTGCCAAATGCGTACTAGGGCGACCTTTAAGGCTAGACAAGTGCTCCCTTAACCTAGTGTTAACGCATCTCCCAGTCTGCCCTACGTACACATGACCACACGTCATAGGAATCTGGTAAACAACGTTCTTCGCGCAAGCAACAAATTGGGTCTTGCGCGGATGTTTAACAGTGCATTCTTTCTGTACATCACCCTTACTTTCAAACTTCTTTTTAACCTTGGAACACACACTACCTATTTTGTTTCTTGCCGAAAATACTACTTTTACATCATAACAACCAGCCACTTTTTTAAGTCTGTGTGAAAGGCCGTGCACATACGGAATCACTGAAACATTGGAACCTCCATCCTTCTGCCTTTGATTCTTTGTGCATTGTCCTTTATCCTTGTTAAGTTCTTTCAGCACACGTCGCCAGCAAAACAGCGAGCGGGTACCCAGCCTTTCTCAACCTGTCAACTTGCTCAAAGAATGCAATCCTTACAGTGTGGTGGCATGACTTCAACAACGCTGACCGGAAACACGAAATGACTATTCCATTCTTCACAAGCCTGGAATGGTTTGAGGCATAGTTCATTAGCGGTTTTCCAGCTCGGGGTGAGAAAGACCAACACACATGTTCCGGTAGGAATGTTAACTTGACATCAAGAAACTGTAGCCTCTTATCTACCGGTACTTCCGAAGTAAATGTTAAGCCCTTTCCCAGAGAATTGGGAAGAAAAGGGAAGTGCCAGAGGGACGCCTTCTAATACTAGGGGGTGCAACGGTGGAAGAACGGCATCAACAGGTTCTCAAGTTGGGACCAAAGTTCTGCGTGGAACCAAGGATCGACATCGTCGACAGGTTGGCACTTACAAGGGACATTGCCAGGAGTGTACCGGAGAAAGAAAAAGATCGATGTGTGGTGGAATGTGTGGACGTGGTGGCTAAAGCTTCGGTAAGCGATAGATCCAGGACCAATGTTGATAGGACTGCTAAGTATTTGGTTGAGAATAATCTGCGTGTTATTCAAGCAGACAAGGAAGGCTTCCTGGTTGTTGTACCAAATGAATGTTACTTAGAAAAAGCTTTCCTAGCGGTGAACAAGTGCTTTAAGAAATGTGATGTGAATGTAGAAAACGTTAAAAAGAAAGCGGTGGAGCTATTGAAAAAATGTGACCAAGATAAGCTTGCGTCACGTGTAAAGAACTCAAAAGGAATGAAATTGGAGATATTTTTTACGGCAAAAACACACAAGCAAGCAATTCCGTTTAGGCCAATTGTGTCCGAGAGAGGGTGTTGGCAATTTCTGGTCGCGGAGTTCTTGCAAAAAATGTTGAATTCCCTAGAAGTGCAGGATCCGTACTTATTGAAAAACTCTGAAGGCCTTGTGAATTGTTTGGCACTAGATAGTACAAGCTGCAGCTGGGGATTCAGCATAGATGTTCAAGATCTTTACTATTCCTTACCGCAAGGGCCCCTAATGTGCAGTGTTAAAGATTGCATAACAAAGGAAAATGACGAGGTGTCATTCCGCAATACGTGCGGCATGGCCGTTGAATCCTTTCTTGAACTTCTGCATTTTTATTTAGCGAATACACATGTAGGGTTCTGTGGTGAAACTTATATACAGGCAAGGGGTGTGTGCATCGGGTCAAAGGTAGCTCCCATCCTAAGTAGCATTTTTTTGGGAAGCATAGACAGAGAGCTGGCAAAAGATTTAGAAGGTGTAGTAAGTAAGATATACAGGTATGTCGATGACTACTTGATTTTAGGTTGTCCTGTAGACAAGGGTGCTTTCAGAAATAGGGTTGTAGAAGCCTTCAATTCTCTGGGAAAGGGCTTAACATTTACTTCGGAAGTACCGGTAGATAAGAGGCTACAGTTTCTTGATGTCAAGTTAACATTCCTACCGGAACATGTGTGTTGGTCTTTCTCACCCCGAGCTGGAAAACCGCTAATGAACTATGCCTCAAACCATTCCAGGCTTGTGAAGAATGGAATAGTCATTTCGTGTTTCCGGTCAGCGTTGTTGAAGTCATGCCACCACACTGTAAGGATTGCATTCTTTGAGCAAGTTGACAGGTTGAGAAAGGCTGGGTACCCGCTCGCTGTGTTGCTGGCGACGTGTGCTAGACTAATGAAAGAACTTAACAAGGATAAAGGACAATGCACAAAGAATCAAAGGCAGAAGGATGGAGGTTCCAATGTTTCAGTGATTCCGTATGTGCATGGCCTTTCACACAGACTTAAAAAAGTGGCTGGTTGTTATGATGTAAAAGTAGTATTTTCGGCAAGAAACAAAATAGGTAGTGTGTGTTGCAAGGTTAAAAAGAAGTTTGAAAGTAAGGGTGATGTACAGAAAGAATGCACTGTTAAACATCCGCGCAAGACCCAATTTGTTGCTTGCGCGAAGAACGTTGTTTACCAGATTCCTATGACGTGTGGTCATGTGTACGTAGGGCAGACTGGGAGATGCGTTAACACTATATTAAGGGAGCACTTGTCTAGCCTTAAAGGTCGCCCTAGTACGCATTTGGCAATGCATTGCCAAGAACATGGTTGCTCCCCTTGTCTTACTAGCACAGACATTTTATACAGGCATAGGAATCAAACCGCTAGGGAAATCGTGGAAGCATACTGGATAGAAAAACAAAAAGATAAATGCATCAGCCATCCTTCTGTTTCATTGTTAGATAAAGAAAATTCGCTTCTATCATCACATCTTTAACGCATTTTATAGTAAGTGGTTGTTTTTATGCACTTTGCTGTTTTTAGTATGACCAGGTGGCTTTTGTCCACGTCTTTTTTATCACAAGTGTTATATGTAATAGAGACGTTGCTCTTTTGACTTGATGGCGCAGATCAGCGGGTATCATATGCGCTGTAGGGTGCTCTGTTGACTAGACCGCGCAGTTCTGTGGGTATTTAAGTAAGTAGTTCTTCAAAAATAAACCAGTTGTTAGAAAGCGCTCGTCTTTGTGTTGCCTCTATTCTTCGTCCCTGTTTGTCTGCGCACAAAAAGTATCAATATGAATATTATGTTTATTTTCATTCTTTTTGCTCGTTATCGTGCTACGATGTGTACCGCAGCGGTCTTCAGGATAAGTGAACTGATCAAAGGCAGTTTTGACAGCCTTGAATACATTCACGTTCAAGATAACCTAATAGCCGAAAGGACGTTAAGCCATCTGGACTGCATTAGTATTCAACATAAATGAACTGGTCAAAGGTCTATCAGCCCTCACGAGGACTACATCCATACTCATAATAACTGAACTGTACAAACGTCGTTAAACTACCTTAGACAATATTCCCATTGGGAATAAACGAACTGCCCAAAAGTCGTTCCGCCACCACGTGGAGTGCATTCTTATTCAGTATCATTGAGCAGTCAAAAGTAGTTCAACCACCTGGCCAATATGTCATTCATTATTTATTAGGCTCTTCTATGCATGGAAATTCGCTTGTTGAGAAAAGGTGAGAAACGGTCACAGAGGTGCTGATTATTTGTTACGTCTACAGCTTTTACTCCGTGTTCTAGCCTGGCCGCTTACTAGGATTCTTCAGCCAATGGGATAGATAGCCTTACATGACCGAAACAACGGTGAGTGTTCCAGCCGGCATCAAAAAGTATAGTTGTTGCCGCAAGTGACACTACTGAAACTATCGATATACAGTGTTCGCCTGACTTGAACCAAACTTGTAGGTTATTGGATCATTGCGCGTAGTCATCTTGAGCTAGTCAGTCTATTTGTCAAAGTGCGATTAGTTATTCGATTCGTTGCGTTTAATTATGCTAAATATGGAATATTTGTCTTAGGGCATAAGCCTGTATTGAAACGCTTTCAAACGTGTTTGCGAAGCACGAAGCCCGCATGTCCATTGAAAGCCGACGAGCGTGTTTGCATCCGTGTTTGATGATGGCCTGTCTTTTATCTCTTAAGACATTGCCGAATTTTGATCATCACAATGAAGCTGCTGACAGACGCTGATCACATGAGTGACCGAATTTCTTTATTTTGTTATTTTTCTTTCTCTCTTTCTCTCTTTCTCTTTTTCTGTCTCTCTCTCTCTCTCTCTCTCTCTTTTCACGAAGGACATGACGAAGCCCTGCGAGGCATAATGGCCCCCATACACGGGAACGGAGAGAAAGATAAAAGAGATGACAAAAGAAAAAATGGGGTTACCTTTGTGTTACTAATTACAAGAAAGCCTATAAGCAGCCACTACAGGGAGGGTGCATTTGTGACGAAATGGGTACCGACTTCGTGAGGTAATATTTTGCACAACACCGGAAGGATAGAGGTGTCGATTGCACGAAATATATGTCAAGAGCAATTCGTCACCGCCCTGCCGTAACGTGTCCGCCATCGCAATAGAGAACGCGGCCACAGACACGCAAGACGTTCGAAAGTCACGTTATTATGATCGCGAACTTAAAGATCCCTTACATGGAAGGAAAGAAATGTCTTGAATTTTATTGTTTCGATTCCATTGCACCAATGAATTCAGTTTTCAGAGTTTTACAACAACGCTCAGAAGTTTCCCCCTTGCCGCACTCAGCATCTAACAACAATTTTCATTGAGATCAAAATATCAGTCGTTGTGAACGCTGTCGCATGGTAAGGGCAATTGCTGTGCTACCACTGCCGAAAAGATACGTTTCCAGACTTCCTGAAACTGTTCTTTTATAACGATCAGCAAAGCTCCGTTGTTGGGTCCCCGAGTAAACACAGCTGGAACTGGGAAGTGGAAAACTGCTCGGAGGGAGCTCCCTCCGAGCAGTTTTCCACTTCCCAGTTCCCAATTATCGCGTGCCACATAAGAGAACCGTCTTTACTGGAGAGACGCAGTCCGGTAACGTGGCCGTCAAATAGTACATCAACCCTTTCGTTCCTTCCTTTGGTCGCGCTATAAAGTTGCAGTGAAAGTGAGTGTACTCGCTGTTCCTTCCAGCAAACCGCAGAAAACAAAACAAAACGCTTTTGGAGACGAAAGCGTAAATAGAGGCCATATGGAGGAGACTACAGATGAACTCGGGTATCGAGAAGCGAAACGCACAAAGAGCTGAGTCAGCAGCAGCTGACTCAGCAAAAACAAGGAGGACTCGACACATCTCGGCAGCAGCGAGCGGCTCTGTTGAGAGGGCGCGCAGTTGCACAGGTGCCGTAACGCTAGAACGCGGCCTTTATTTAGCCTCCTCTTTTTTTCTTGACGGCCACCCTCTCATTGTCTCGCCCGCTCCGTGCTAGTAGTGCACGCTGCAACATCCTCACTCACGTCGAGGGCAATTATTTCGGCCCAGAACTCGTCGAGCGGCCTTGTTTGTGCTTCTCTAGCAGTTTCTGGCGCTCGCAGTTTATTTCCTGTCGTAGCCCCTTCGTTCCTTTACAAGCGTGCTTTTTTGTTACCTCCCTGGTGCTCTTCCCTCCAACTGTTTAACGCAGTGTAAATTTGCTCTCAATTTAGTGAGTGAGCGAGTGGACGAGTGAGTTACTGCCCGACTAAGTGATGGATACACAGATTCACTGATACATCCATCAACTGATCTATAGAGTGGTTCGAATGCCCCAAGATATAGAAGAATGAAAAGTCCTTTTTTAATGTCCCAGGAAGACACAGACTTAAAGATGTGCCAGAAGAAAACGGTCTGTGTTAATTTTGACTTTACCTGGACTTCTTCAGTGTGTGCCCCAAGCTAGACGTAACAAGAATTCTTAAATTCCGCGCCCATCGGAATGTTGCCACTTCAGCCATAAATGCAAAGCGCGTGTTCGTACTCAGCCTGCTCACTTATGAATGTAATGGCCATTACTAGAGCTGTTACTGTCGTAGCAACAATATTCATCAAAGCAACGATACCACCTCGACCGCACCGAGAAAATACCTTCTAGCTTTCTTCAGGCACCAATCAAACCGGAGAGTACTTCGTAAAAGAATGCCCTTTTATCATCACCAACAGCGGCGGAGGTGTTCTTTTCTTGCACGAACTTTCATCTGCCACTTTTGTGTGTCATGAGCTTAACTTTACCCGTAAATTTACAAAAAGATGTTCCTGAAGTAAGTACACTCACGCATCTTAGCTAGAGAAGTTATGGCAAAGATAAACGTAGACTAATGTGGCATCGCTCCTTCTTTCACGTCATTCGTTCTTAACTGTCTCAGTACTCAGGTGTTCTCCTCTGATAGCTTAGGACTAGCGCTAAAGATGGCCGACAATGAAAGGCCTCACAGGACGACGCAGAAAGATGGCAGAGAACAATGGAGCACTACGATCTCGTCATCCGTCTTCCTATATATCTCGCGCTAATACTAATTCCGTGATTGCAGTCCAGCCAACCCTGCCTTCGGTTCTGCATATCATGGTCACATGATCGTGTAGCGCGATTCGGAACATTTTCCGTTGCAACGACAGTGAGTCAGGTGGCTTTTAGTGCCGCCTTTCGCCTTGGCACCAAGACAAACCGCTCTTGAGCATTGTTTTGTCAGCGAACAAATAAAGAAACAATAAACAAACAAACATTTGCTTGAGTCGCTGAAAAGTGCTTACCGGATAACGTCTTCACGAGGATTTCAACGCGCGCTGTGTCCTGCTTCATGGGTGACCCGCCATCTTCGGCGACGACGGTGAATGCAATCATGGAGTCCCCCACGTCCGACAGGCTTCGGTTCAACATAACCTCGCCAGTGATGCCATCGAGAGCGAGGTACCTGCCGATAGTTAAACAGGAGAGGAACTGTGACTTACAAAACAAATTACGTGTGTTGTACTTAGATGGGCAGCAGTTCAAAAACACTCATTCCAATATTCATAAACGCGTTTAGAGCCGATGCCATGTATTTACTTTAACAGACAGAGGGAAGCACAAGAGAGAAAAACAGGAAGGCAGGCAGGCAGACAGACAGACAGATATATAGATAGATAGAAAGAAATGTACCTTCCTTATCGGTGCGGCAAGAGCACTTCGCTTAAAGGACAGAGGTGTATTTTACTGATGTAGTCATTGTAATCCAATAGCACTCCAAATCGACTCCCATTAAGACAATAATGACAGCGGCAACACATGGATGCCTTCACTGTGTCGAGGGCAAACGAAGATCTTCGAGGAAAGACAACGGCTATCGGACCTACTCATTCGTGTGTGTTTGATATCCAAATGCATAAGTTCGGTTCGGATTGGGAATAGTTAGTTGGATCTGATTACACTAACATAGCAAAACGTGTGCAATTTGAGAACCAGTGGGCGCCCGGCGGCGTTGGGAATCGAACCCACCATCTCCGGCAGCCGAGCCCGCCGTGGTTGCTCAGTGGCTATGGTATTGGGCTGCTGAGCACGAGGTCGCGGGATCGAATCCCGGCCACGGCGGCCGCATTTCGATGGGGGCGAAATGCGAAAACACTCGTGTACTTAGATTTAGGCGCACGTTAAAGAAGCCCACGTGGTCGAAATTTCCGGAGTCCTCCACTACGGCGTGCCTCACAATCAGAAAGTGGTTTTGGCACGTAAAACCCCATAATTTTGTTTTTCAGCAGCCGAGGCAGGCGCTCTACAACTATGTCACGCTGAACTTAGATAAAAGAAAGACGGCGAAGACGGCGTTTCGTTGGGTTCGTTGTTTCTAATCTTCAAGCTCCGTTTTCCCGCTATTCGTTTATTCATTCCCAAATACTAATTTATTAGCGGCTTGGCTTCGTTGATGTGAGCAGAACCGTCGTTTGCAGCAGTAAAATGACGATGGCCAAAAGATTGCAGAACCCCGTTGTTTCAAGTACCTGCCAGTCAGTCATCACGTGATGTGTACGCGAAACCTTTCGCAAAGAACGTTCCTTTGATAATGCCTCAAAAACCCCCTTTGGGGAGGAAATTGTAGCCTGAATGATACTTCCAAAGTTTAATATTTCGTGAAAATGTACTAGGTCGCCGAATATGAAAGGGGACGCAAGGTTTGTGTTCAAGGCCGGTAATTCTCATTGTGTGTGCTTGTATAGAGGGTCATCAAAAAGGATTCTTCAAGAGGACAACAGCATACAAAATAGAAGTGACTGGTATTCCGACTTGTGTGTTTGCAGAAATCGAGTTTCGAACATAGGTGAGGCGTTCCCGTTCATATCGGTCAAGGGTGTACCGATGCTTCTATCAGGCACCACCACGAATTTCGCTTTGGCGCTTTTCTTTTGTGTATCTTTACGAAATATAAGGCATACATCTCAATCTGACCGCGTGATGGTAACCAACCTGAGTGCCCTCGTGGACTCCGGTCCGGCCTCGAGGTGGTAGTAGACTTCGGCGTTGTACGGCATTGGGTCCGGGTCGTGGGCGCGCACCTGCAGTACCCGGTACCCGGGTCGGGTGCGGGTCTGGTGCACCTCGGCGCGGTACACCGGGTATTCGAACCGGGGCGGGTACTGGTTGGGCACGGTCACCTCGATCTGCATCGTCTTCACCTCGGTCACACCCTGGCTCACGGCGGCCACGATCACCTACCAAAGAAAAGAGTGCGGGAAGTGAGGGGACAACTTGTCTTTGGTTTTCCTGCTTTTAAAATTGTCCTTCACTTTACTTGGTCACACCGTAAACGTAGTATACCAGAAGAAAAAATGCTGGGCCAGTAGCCGAAGCTGGTACAGGTCCACGATCACGCACATATTCCAGCACCGCGCATGTGAGATTATGCGTAATACTGAAGGTGTAAAACATTCGAGTAATGAATAAAGTAACTAAACGTATTTTGGTAAGCCGGCAAATAACGCAGGCACACGATACAGCCAAAACAGACAATCTAGAAACACATATACAAAAACGAAACATCAATAATGGAATGAAAGAGTCACGTATAGAAAGCAATACGCCTATCATAATTACCATCATACTAGACGGGCGCATTTAAAGGATAGCTTAAAGGACACTCAATGAAATAGCTTTAGCTGCGTGAAAGAGTTTGTGAAATACAACTTTTCCGTCGCTACAGTAACTTTCTGTGGTGCATGAAGTAACAAAACACTTCTAAGTGCCAAGTGAAAATTTCAAGTGGCACAGTGCTCATCACGAAAGCAGTTAAAACCTCTACGGGCTAACGCTTCCAGAAATTTCCCTTCGTTTCATCACTACGGTAAAAGTGTTTTTAAAGTGCTTGTAAGTGCACATGAACAGCACAGCACCTTAGTGGCAGTGCACTTGACGTAAAAGCAGAAGCTATTTTCAAACTATTCTATATAATAAAGTTTAGGAGAAGCTGTTCAGGTTTCATCGAGTTTCTAACGGGATGGCCAGCACATGCAAGTCCCCGTTGTGCGCAACATGTCTCAGATACCACTAGCAGAACTAACCGGACGAGCACCACGGGTGTCTCTCCTGCAATGAAGTCTCTCGTGTGGGAATGTCCAGGTGGATCTCATACTCAGGCACTCTATGCCATGTTAATGTGTTATCGCTTGAACAATGAATTGTTCATCCATGGAATGTGTCATCGCATGATTGATGACAAGGTTCCTGGGGTCCTGCAGTAACGTCTTTTTTTTTCGCCTTAAAGCAAGGATCATTGCAGGATTACCGCTATGGCCCCTTTTCATTCTTCCCTTTTCCCTTGACATAGACTAGTGAGCAATCAACTTCTTGAAGGGAACACACAGGACAGCGCTGTGTTTGATTCTTCTACGGCACTCAACTTGCTTATTAACATTTTATTTTGCATTCCACTACGTTTGCGCCGATATATAAAGAGTTAGCTAAAGATAACACACGCGTGTAGAAAAGAAAATAAGATCCTGCAGACTATTGTCCTGAGTTAACAGGCGGGTGAGATTGCTCAGGTTAGACTCCTAATAACCTCACAGATGATACTCTGTAGAGTATTTGAGTGTTGCGCCACACCTGGACATACTTGCCAGACTGTGCGCGAGCTTTTACTTACATATTACTTCCTCCTACAATGATAAGCCACTTCCTGATACTAGGCACCTTAATTTGTTTTTAGCAACGGTTTTATCCAAATATTTGTATACTGCTGCCACCAGCTATAGTAACTCATACTGAGCACCCTGGGAAACATTAATTCTTCTTTTATGGTTATTTTTAGTGCTAGAAAGTCTCAATGCTAATTGATTAAACCTACTAACCTAATTAATTAAATGAAGAAAGCGCAGAAGAGAGGCGGAAATTCCGGGAGGTTAACCAAGTGGCTCCTGGTTTTGTTAACCTACGCTGGCAAAATGAATAAAATCTCAATTTACTGAAGTTAGCCAAAAATTGATTTCTCACTTGAAGCGTTATGTGCAATGCGTTGCTAAGCAATGCAATTCCTCGGCAGCTATTCCGCTTAGCGACAGTGGCTGCTTCCTCGTACTAGCGGGCAACGTTCACTACCAGTTCTGCTTGTCTCTCGCAAACAAATCATTAAATTTTCTTTCACACAAGGAACAAAACACGACTGAATGTCTTTGACTAAGACTGATGAGCGCAAGGTATGTTGGTAAGGATCCCTGTTCAGGAAGTTCGTTATCCGAGTGACAGCGTTTTCTTCTCGCATGTCGTCACTTGCAGGTGTCGACGCAGCATAAATTTCCGCAGAGTTGGAAGAACTTTCCGACGTACGGTATGTCATCCTGCTGTCAAGACAACGTCGATCCTTGCGTAGCGCTAGCTTGTTCTCGGTCTCACGACAAGGCGATGCTGTCGTGACGGCAGAAAACTGTCATAATGGCAAAAAAAAAAATGAAGGAAGAGAAGAAGGAAAGCTTGCAGAAACTTCCGTCTTAAGTTCGGGACATTCCCTCGCGTCTTCTTCAACTGGGACAGCCCTTATAGGGACCTCCGCAGCATTCGCAGTCGCCCGACGTCCTTGGCTGTTTACACGTCATCCTCCAGTGCTCGTGTTTGCGGCCACGCTACCGCCCATGCTGCTGCTGCTGCTGCTGACAGGAGGCCGCTATAAGCTGGGGGCGTTGCTATGGCTAGGCCCCGCCTCCTGACGACGTCACCGAGACGTCTAAATTCCCCGCTTCCCTCCCCCAAGCAAAGCGGTCGCGAGCAGACAGAACGCCTTGGGGAGGGCGTGGATTGTGCAGACCTCGCGCTGACAGCGTCAAAACAGGGACTCCGCAGGAGGAACCGAAAGGGAATGCTGACACGAGCTGGCAAGCGAGGACGTTGAGAAGAACGCTCGGTCGGGTACCAAGCCCGGGCCGCGGCTTTCAGTCTTGAGGCCCGAAAAACGCTTTTCCTGTTAATTTTTTTTTTCTTTTCTTTTACGCGAGTTCCGCTCCTGAAGTTTGCTTTGAGAATCAAACGCAGTCACTCTCCAACCCTGCACGCTAAGTGACGACCGCGCTCCCGGAATAATTGCTCACTTTTTTGACAAGCTCCGCCCGGGGGAGACGTCTCTACTGGGACGCAGAGGTGAACTGAAGTTGCTTCTTGTTCTTTCTTTCTTTCTTTCTTCCTTTCTTTCCTTCTTTCTTTCTTTCTTTCTTTCTTTCTTTCTTTCTTTCTTTCTTTCTTTCCTTCTTTCTTTCTTTCTTTCTTTCTTTCTTTCTTTCTTTCTTTTGATTTTTGCTCCACATTTCTCTGACGGCGTTTCCCGTGCAAGTGCCCGGATGTTTGTGGTTGCGCGCGCGCATTCGTGCAAGTCCTTGTGTTGCTTTATTTTGCATGCGTGCGTCTGCTGTGGCTACTGTTATTCGCACTGCTCTGTGATATAGAAAATGAAGCGGTGTTTAAAGCAGAAAACCGGAGTTCTTAAAGCGCTCAGACCATTAAAAAAAAGTATTCTTGTAGGGAAGCGAACCAAGGTAGGGAGCTTAACCAAGGACGTGCCCGGTTGGCTATGTTACAGTTGAGGAGGGGAAATCAGGACACATTGATAATAAAATGGAAACATAGGGAAAAAAATTTAAAGATAACAAAGAGAGTAAATGTACCTTAAGGGACGCTTAAGTACGCAAAATATGTTTAGACTGCTAAAGTAGTCTTTAAACCTCTAATTGCACTTCATTCTCACGAAAACCTCCACTGGCATTTGAGGAAATCAATGTCAAGCTTTTCTCTATATAATGTCGCGCCGCGCCGGAACCATAGTGTCCCGACGTCAGTGTGACGTCACGGATTTGAATAGAGGCTCTCGCGCACAGGTCGTTCTGCCGCAACATAGAATTCTGAAAAACCCGACAGGTTGAGTCCTTTGTATTCACGTAGGATAAAAATGCAGCCCTACTTTACCGCGAACATCTTAACTTAAGGCTTGCATGTGCTCTCAGATCCACGTCTACAAGGAGTGTTAGTGCGCGAACTACACTGAGGTGTCGCCACCTGTCCTGCCTTTTCGCGTACTTTCTGGCTTACCGAACCTACGGCACTGTAAACCGATTTACACACTTACGGGCGCTTTTTGTCGATAAGTCAAACTATTACATATTTACGGTTGTGAAGCTGTGACTTATAGACCGATCTGCACAGTTAAGAGTAAATAGTTTGCATTGCGCCAAGATAATTGTAGCCGTCTTCTATATTGCAGAAGTGAGTAATATACTACAACTTGACGTAGGCCTTTGCTGGCTCTTTAACACCGGTGTTTTACACTAGCATTTTCGGCAACAATACATAAAACACTGGGCAAGGAAGACAAATTTATCCCGTCTGTTAATGTCAAGACTGCTTACGTGCGAATGCATGAGACAAGTCATTCCAGAATTCACTGTTACCGGCCGGAAAAAAAAAAGACGCATACAGTATAGGGCGTGTGTATGAGAGTGGTGTATGTGACAGCCAGAGCTTGAAAGCTCAAAGTTCCAACACGCTCACCGAAGATGCCGTTATGCAAGGTTCCTCATGCCAGTGCCCGAGGATTTACAGTCCGGGCTCAGGCATCAGATTTGTCGGACCTCGCCACAGAGGAGGCACCGTTTACAGCGCGGGATCGACTTACTACTTACCACGACATCTGTACACACTACCGATTAGACCGCTTAACCTTTCCGCCACCCATGGGCAAATCCCCGCGTAGGTGTGAACTTCGGTGGCGACAGCTGCAGACTCGCACCTTTCCATCCCCTTACCACCTCCACCACATTCGTCCCGCCATTTACCTTTATCCCTCTTGCAAATTCTGTGTCTCTCCTAAAGCAGACCTAAACCACATGATGTGGGGGTGCCCTAAGCACCCCCTTCCCCCTTTCCTCAAGCATTTAATATCTACTGAGGAGCAGTGGGAGGCTGCCTTGCGCAGCTCCAGGCCCGATCTTCAGGAGGCCATCCTGGAGTGGGCTGAGACGATAGAGGAGGCCTGCTTCAAGTAGTTCCTCCCCCCACCCATTATTCCATTGCCTCCTTCCCTTTAAAGAGGGATAAATAAAGTTTTTCATTATCATCATCATCATCATCGAGAGGGTTCCTCGCTCCACAGCCTTCTTGACTACAGTTTGCCTTTAGCACAAAGTTCCGTGCTAGTATACTGCAAGGCAAAAGGCCTGGACCTAGCCTTTCAGTCCCCATAGCAATCATCGTGAGCACATAAATGTCTTGCGCGATTTGGACAAGCGGTTGCAGAGAAAGCACGCTGCCAGCTTCTGTGACACTTCTTCGGGCGTCGCTTGTGCGATGAAGCGGCTGAAGCACACGTAATTTAGGGCAGTTAAGTGTGACATCTTCCCAACTAACTTGTTTTCTAGGTTAAGCGTCAATTTATTTACCACATTTGCGCATATACCTTTAGACAGATAGTAGGGATTCGGGGAAAGAATGTTTCATTTGCGGCAGCCTATTTTGTATGTGCGATAAATTAAAGATGATTCAGCGTTCATTTGTGATCATTTATGTAATCGCGGTCAATATAACAGCTCTCGCCCAACAGACGAAGATTATTCCAGACAAGCCTTACATTATCACCTCTCAATTAAAATCTATCTATCTATCTATCTATCTATCTATCTATCTATCTATCTATCTATCTATCTATCTATCTATCTATCTATCTATCTATCTATCTATCTATCTATCTATCTATCTATCTATCTATCTATCTATCTATCTATCTATCTATCTATCTATCTATCTATCTATCTATCTATCTATCTATCTATCTATCTATCTATCTATCTATCTATCTATCTATCTGAAGCCATTCCAAGCTAGAACAGCGTATAGTTTAACGAATTATATATACACTGTTCGTAATCGCAATGTTTAGTGCTCATGCAGCACCCACTAGCACACTTGTAGTGTTCTTCGGAAAAAAAAAACTTGGGCTGCGTAATTTTTTCTGCCCGATCGATCTCTAAAACTGCTCGCGACACTCGGCCTCGATTCATTCGGCCTCGCGACACCGCGATCCTTAGATTCCAACCGATCGGACTAACCGTTTCTCTCTCTCGCTCCAAATGACACGTCTCCGACGCGTTGCAAAACGATAATCTACCCGAAAGGCTTTCGGGCCGCCTGCGCGTCAAGTCGCTACGCTGGAACTCGAGGCCATCGGCCGCTAATGGTGGCAGATATGAAATCCATTGCCGCCTGTCGGCAGCACCTGACGCCCTAAGACCTCCGTGTCCGCTCTGATTTCACAGCTAAACTGCTGCAAGTTGACTCGCAGTCTCCACTGCATAGACGCGGTGAGAACGACCGCCTGAGAGACTTTGGTTCAACATGGTTATGGGGCACGTATTACGGCTTATACGAAGGACTGTAGAAGTATAGATCGAATAAACTTTATTGTCCAACGGATAAGGTGAAGGAGAAAATCTTCTGGCTGCAGCGAGTGCATACAGTTTATCCGCGATTGATAATTCGTTTCACGTCATTGTTAAATCGCAGGTTCTTTGCAAGGAACTCCGAGGAATACATAAACAAAATCACAGGGGGCAGGGAAAGCGACAAATGTAGGCTCTGTTCAGAAACAGGAACACTCACACACATAATGTGGGAATGCACCTCGCTCCCGTTCTCTCATCCCCCCGTCAGCAGCGAGACTGACTGGACAGCCTGGCTCAGTTCCGGGGACGTCGACCGACAATTGGAACTGGTGGACTGGGCGGAAAAGGCCAAGCAGGCCCAGGGCCTTACTTGAGCCCTAACGCTCAGCCACGTCCCTCTTTACCCTTCCCCCTTTCAATAAAGTTTATCACCACCACCACTCCGAGGACAGATATATACGAAACATCGACTCAAAGGTTTCTATCGCACCCACAGGGGTCGCACGCCAGGCTATCGGTCGTGAAAATCCTGCTTGTCTAACGCCTTTTTCTCGCCGAAAAACCTTAACCCGGCTGGACTCGAGGCACTTTTTTGCCTCAGAGATGCTCGGAGCATGGCTTCATCTCTCACTGGCGCAAAAAGCTATTGGCGCACTAGTGCAGGTTTTGTATGTGCACCATCCTGAATGATCGTTGATACCCAGTTGAAAATGACAACAGAGGTTGTGTTCAGTACTACAGAAATTTCTGTTGTACAACAGGATTTTTCTGTAGTAACTACAGATTCCTGATGGAGCGACAGACTTTTCTGATGTACAACAGACATTTGTTGTTGCTACTACAGAAGTACAGTCTGTCGTATGTCTGTTGTTACAACAGAAAGCTGAAGCTCTACAACAGATTTTTGTAGTACTACAGAAATTTCTGTTGTACAACAGGATTTTTCTGTAGTAACTACAGATTCCTGATGGAGCGACAGACTTTTCTGATGTACAACAGACATTTGTTGTTGCTACTACAGAAGTACAGTCTGTCGTATGTCTGTTGTTACAACAGAAAGCTGAAGCTCTACAACAGATTTTTGTAGTACTACAGAAAAAATTGTCATCACTACAGGCACCCTGTTGTCCCAACAGAAATGTTCCTGAAGTAACCCGAAAAACTTCTGTAGTGCTACAGAGAGCTGTTCAAATACTACAGAAGCCTATTGTGGCAACAGGCCCCCAATTGTCACAACAGAAGTGTTCCTGAAGTAATGCGACCAACTTCTGTTGTACTACAGAAAAATGTTGTTGTACGACAGAAGCCTATCATTGCAACAGGCCCCCAGTTGTCATAACAGAAGTGTTCCTGAAGTAATGGACAAACTTCTGTTGTACTACAGAGAACTGTTCCACAACGGAAACCTATCGACATGTACCCAATGATGACAGCAGAAGTGCACTGAAATTGTGTGATGCGACAAGCTTCTGTAGTGCCCGGTTGAAAAAGACAAAAGGAATTCCTGTCGCAACTACAGAAATTCTGTTGTACGACAGAAGTTGTTGACATTTCTTAATTGGGAGACATTTCTGACATTACGAGAGAAATTCTGATTTCGCAACAGAAGCATTCTGTCGCGACAACAAGAGTTCTGAAGTCGGAACAACAGCTTTATATCCTGACAGCGACTCCGACGTTACGACACCAATTCTGACGTCGCAGCAGAAACATTCGGTCGCGACGGCCAAGAGTTCCGAAGTCGCAACAGAAGCGCTTTCCGTCGCGGTCCTTTAAAATTGTATGTTTTCGCATCGGTGGTGTACACTGTACTTTTCTCTTGCGCGGTATTCAATCGCGCTTCTCTGAAGCCGGCAATGCTGATGGCACCGACACCGGTAATAAAGTCGACGTGGCGAATAGTTATAATTGTGCCGTGACGACGCGGCACCAGCAACGCCCTACCGGCCTCCTCAAAATCGGCCGCTGATCAAAATCATACCATCTGCGGGAATGGCTGCGTATCTATTTTTTTTTGGTAAGATGTGGCACACAAGCCTGTGGACTTACATGTGCTGTTACACTGACATATTAGTTAATTTCCCAGGAATATTTCACAAGCTTATGCGAAGCGGAAAAGAAGATTTCGGTTGTTCCACGAAGTTGCGTGAAAAGCTGTCTCGCTCGGGTCTCATTAATCTGGTACAGCGCTGCCGTGAGAAGCCAGTATGCTGTCAGAAAGAACTCTCATCCACGAATGTTTATGTAGCTATTTTGCATTGAACACACGAATTATATGCGCGCTCAAAAGTGTAAAGAATGAGAGACGACTGTCGAAACTAGCAGTAATAACCCTAAAAGTCAACGCGTTGTCTATTTCTGAATTTCTTATTTAATATGGATATCGTACATCGAAATCGATGTACTAGCACTGCACGATGTACCTGTCGATGGTACGAACACTCTTGCTCTTCTAGAGATGCGGCACTTGACGCGGTGGAGTGATAGCGGATCTTGGCTCTCAAAATGCAAATGTAAACAGCAGCGCATCAGCACGTCGTACTGTTCACATGGCCGAAACGTACACTTGAAAAGCATGTCAGTGGTGGTGCAGTGGTAAGATGCCGGACTCGGAATCGTGAGGTCGCATGTTCGAATCCTAGGCGAAGACGTTTTTTTTTAAATTTTTTTTTTACTTTTATGTTTTTCTTTTTTGTACTGACATATTTACATAACCTTACGGACGTCTCTGTCAATTTTTAATTAAATATTGATCAAGAACTACAGAACTTTCTACTACAGGACGTCACACTACAGACAACAGAACTACAGGCAACAGAACTACAGGCAACAGAACTACAGACAACAGAACTACAGACAACAGAACTACAGACAACAGAACTACAGAAACAACGTCCCAAAATACGACAGACTGTTAAAATTTCCTGTTGTGTTTTTCAACTGGGTAATAGCTTGTGCATCCTCTTATTTGCATGCACTGTTGGCAATTTCCCTCTGTTGTTATTTATACAACGCCTTTCCCTTACTCCCGATGCAGGAAATATTATCGGACGTTACTCTGGTACACCTCCCGGCTTTTCCTCTCCTTGCTTTCTGTATCTCTTTCTTGCGACGAACTCTAATAATAATTAAGAGGCTACGAGGTAACGTTGCCCAGTCCAGTCATTCCGTTCCATAATAATAAAAGATCAACCAATGACTGCATGAAATGTTCTTCAAGTTGTCGAGGAGGAGGAGGAGAAAAAAACGTTTATTTAGCTCTAGAAATTTCTATGAATTTCGCGCAGTCAGATGGTGTCTTCCATCTTCTTGGCAATGGCCGTCTGCCCCTAGTCCAGGGCTCCGCTGGATGCCGCTGCCAGCTGGGCCCGTCGGATCAGCCCTAGTTGGACGTCCTGACGGTCGCTGGAGAGCATTCCTTCCCATTGCTCCGCACTCGGGTTTAATATTATTGGTGCCGAATTTGTTTTCTGGCAGGCCCACGATATATGGTAGAGCGAAGAATTTTTTGCACTGGTGCACCTAAAAACTAGGGAAAAACTGAAAAGACATAGGAGGAATTGGCGGTGCTGCAGAACGCCGGCGATCAACTTTGTAGCATGTAAACCCCCGTAGGCGGAGCACATATTAAATGCGTCAAAAGCTACGAGTTCCGAAAGTAACAGTTACTGAATGGCTTCAGAGCGCAGTCTAGAACGATGGAGAACTTGGTGCTGCGATGGAATGGGGCGGGAAATTTGCAGGCTATAGGATACGGTGTCAGCTGGCGCAAAAAAAAAAACATGTAATAGAAATCTCTAGGATTCGTTTCGAGCCATGGCACAATAAAATATGCTTGTATTGGCGTTCCCTGAAGTTGGCTCACAGAATATAGAACACGGTATGAATATTACAGTTAATATTATTAGTAGTATCGGTATTTGTACTCTTACACACACTTTTACTGCGACAACAACTATATGGACACTCCAGGCTCATTTCTGCCGTCGCCGCGCGCACTGTTCTGCGTCAGTGAAAGCGCGCGAAGAGTCGCCGACGATGATACTCAATCTCGCGCGCAAAAACGGAGGAACGCGGGGAGGATGCGCGCTGTCTTCTGTCGCGCGCAAGACACCAAGAGGAGGAGGGGAGTGAAGGGGGAGTTCTGTTTCGGCGGCGGCTGCTGATCGTACGGCCGCGCGCTCCCGCGCGCGCCCTATTTTGAAAGCCATCCGCAATGCATTGGAGAGAGTGCGGCGCGTGCTGATAGCTTCGTGTGCGCTGTGCTCTCGCCGCTTATTTCGCGTGGAAGCGAGAGGCAGCACGAAGGCCACTTCGCTCGCTGCTGCTGCCCCGCTTTTTCATCCTAGCGTTTTGACAGCGAGTGCGCGCGGTCATCGAGTGAGATGCGTACCCATTTACTTGTGCGCGCGTGACACCATGCTTGGTAATTTATTTAGTAAGCGAATGTTTACGAGTTTATACGGCCGATAAACCTACTAACCTTACTTCGTATAGATGTCTGCTAATTTGCTGTCGCAATCGATGTCTTGTCTTTAAGCCAAAACTGCTACTTTTTTGTGTTTTTATGTTACTTCTATGTTACTTGTTCTCTTCTTTCTTTTTACTGTACACGTGTGCCAAAAGCAGCACTCAGACGTTCGCGTTGTTGCTGGGCATGTTAAATAGATAGATAGATTGATTGTTAGCGTGACCTAGACGAAGAATATTATTTGCTGATTGTTTTTTATTGTGATATACATAAATGAATCTCACTCTCTGCGGTGATATTTTCAGGAAATACCTCTAACCGCTAAAATGGTTGAACCAGCGACTTTCTAGAGCAGAACTTCTTGGCAAGTTCGAGGCACTTTTTCGGCTTGTATTTCGCCTCTAACATCGAACGCGTTTAGCGGGACGATGGCGCCATCTAGGAACTCTTAAGCCAAGTAGTAGTTTAAGAGTTTGCATTTGAAGCATAGTGCTGTACAGAAGAATTACTAGGGGTAAAAGTGGCGCTGGTTCCTACGGAATATGCAAGCGAGGCGACTCAGCCAACTAGGAAATATAGGTTGGTACACAGATTTGCCTAAGCTTCGTCCTTTCGATTTCAGCCAGCTTCGTGACTTTGCACACTAGCCATTTTCAACAAAGTACGTCGTTATAGGTAATTAAATAACCACTTATGGAATTGTCCGATGGCACAATTCGTACACCGGACCTCAACCACAGAAGCCCGATTACGAAACCATTACACCCCGGTTGCATGCGCCGGTCGCAAGCCAGCGCCTGCAGACGGTGGGCGCGTTTCAATTGATCACCACTCAAAATTTAAACGAATGACATAGATATATATATATATATCCTTTGTTTGTATACACTCGTGATAAACGCCGGACCCCGGTCGAAACGTCAGTAAAATCCTGTTATTTTTCCCAGGTGCTTCTCAGTCGGATCCTGTGATTCTGTGTTCTACTTTATATATATATATATATATATATATATATATATATATATATATATATATATATATATATATATATATATATATATATATATATATATATATATATATATATAACAAGAATAATACAGTTCTTGCATAATTGATCTTAGTTAATGAACTAATTAGGCTCAGCATAATACATATATACTCTAAGAAGCGCCACATGACGGCACACCTTGGTGTCATTGAGCTGTGGTTAACCACTTTCTTTAGATCCTTGGTTGAAACACCCTGTACATGATGTGCAGCATGCAAATATGCGTGTGTGATATCGAGCCCATCTTTAATTCACTGCGAATAAAATCATGAATTCTCATAACATGTTACTCTTTAATACTAGTATTTATAACTCGAAAACCACACTTCATTTATACAAACGCACGGTTCATGAGCCAGTCACACTAAGAAGGCTTCATTTTACGTGGATGTCAACTGGAGTGCAGTAAACCTGACACCTGACATCTTGTTGTGTTTTCGCATACGTGGCTTCACACTCGTGTTTAATTGGCTGGTTTATGCTCACATTCTGTTCAACTATCTCATGTTACCACTTTACTATCTTTCCCCAATTTTTCGACAAGCTAGCGAAAATGTTCCTTGCCACCGTTTACTAGTTACTGGCAAATAGATTCGTCTGTGAAATTAATTGCGGCACTGCGGAAGGTATGATCCTAAAGAGCACAGCTTCAGTGAATCGTAGATAAAAAAAAGCACTAGCCGAGTTAACAATACAGATAGAAAATATATAAATAATAAATATGTTTCAAATTACTTAGGCTAAAACCAACATAACATAGAAAGATGATGACTGAAAGTTGCAAGTATGTGCATATCACGCGCAATATGGAGTCAGTTAAGGACCTGTGACAAGTCTTTAGTCAGGCTAACCTATTGGTAAGGTAACCTTTATTTTTATCTTGCAATGCCGAATGTATCATATTATACTTCGCTGAGTTTGGTGCATCATAATTATAAGTTAGGCACGGGAAGCTTAGCGCAGAGACTATAGATAGCGTTCTTTGATACGCTGGAGGAAGTTTAGGAAGTGGCTCCTGCAGAAAGCCAATTACCAATAATTAATATTCTACTAATGAGGTTGTCGCTGACATGAAGTTTCTTTTTTTTGTACAAACGCGCTCTCCACGGCTGTTAATGAAGTTGAAAAAGTTGTTTGACATATCTTTGACGTGCAAACTATGTTTGGGCATCTCAGGGTTTGTTGAACAACTGCTGGCAGTGCAAGGCTTACATATTCCAAAAGATAGCGTAACGCAGCCAGCCTTACTTTTCAAACTACTTATACAGCGCTCAACTTCCCACCTAAGGCGACTATATGGGCATGTTGATAGGACATGAATGCAGCATTTTGCGCACAAGACGAGGACGAAGAAGAGATTGAGACACACCGCGTTCGTGTGTCTCGGCCTCTTCTTCGTCCTCGTCTTGTGCGAAAAAATCTGCATCCACACGAGATCACCTCACACTATAGGGACGGCGGGAGGTCTTTTACTCCCCCCCATCAGAAGCTCAACCGAGCTCAGGCAGTCACATTAAGAATGATTCAAACTAAATCTTATCCAACACCTTTTGTGCTTAACAAAATTGACCAGGATTTTCCCGCGGAATGTAAAAGTTGTGGACACACTCCGTGTCTATTTGATAATAACTAAATCTTATCCAACACCTTTTGTGCTTAACAAAATTGACCAGGATTTTCCCGCGGAATGTAAAAGTTGTGGACACACTCCGTGTCTATTTGATAATATGTTCTGGCTGTGCTCCAACCGAAGGGCTTCGGATCTCAACAGTGAGAAGGACTGGAGTCGGCGCATATCTAGCGAAGTCCTCCAAGATCAACTCCTGGCTGTCCGGAGAGCTCACGACATCGGGAAAGCCTTTGGCCTACCGGTTCCTACGTGGGCGGAGCCACCGACTCAGCCTGGGGGCTTGTGCCCTCGTACCCTAGTTTCTCTGGACTAAAATAAGGTTCTTGCCATGCCATGCCACACCTATAAGACATTCGCTGAGAACGAAGTCGGGAATGCCGTCGGTATACTGACCACATACTTGTCGCCGGCCTTTCTGGTTATGGGTCGCGCCGTGGTCAGGTTTCCCGTCAGGTGGTTCAGGTGGAAGTGGTTGGAGTCCTTGACATCCAGCAGGCTGTAGGCCACGGGCTTTCCCGGCGCCGACTCGTCCAGGGCGCGCACCGTGGTCACGTGGACACCCGCCGGGGCGTTCTCGTGCACCCGGGGGTCGTGGAACGGAGACCAGAACACCAGCACACCTGCGCATGCGCAAGCATGCAGAAAAGGCAAAAGACACGTGAGGATTAAAAAATATAAATAAAGATGTGTAAGTGCGAGTCAACCGAACGCTTTTCATTGGGAAAAGGTTTTAACTTCTGTCTTAAGACGAAGTCTTAGATTTAGATTTTAGAATTGGAACTGCCGCTCGGGAACAAGGTGAACGTGTTCGTTTCTCCTGTCTGAGCGCAACCAAACTGTAAAATTTTGAAGTACGCTTGCGATCGCGTTGCAGCCCGCCCTGACTTAAGAGCGAACAAGTGTGCCATGTGGTAGAGGAATGGCACATGATTATTATCGGTAAGGCATGCGTAAGTCAGTTCTCGATTGTCTTTGCACAAAGAATTGGCTAGACTAAGCAGCTGTATTTTGTGAGTGCCTCCACGTGTCCACGATGTATGGGATGACGCTGCTTTCCCTCGGGCATGCGCAGATAAGGCATGCATCGTCCCTCTTTTACGTCATTGTGCAACATTTCAGATGATGGTAGGCATTCGTGTGGTGCTTTTTTATGTGTGTGCGTGTGCTGTACTTAAGTCTGTTTGTACGCCTTCTTTCAGGACTTTGAATCTTTACGAAATCACTCTATATTTCAGTTGTTGCAAGCGCAAATAAACAAGACCACAAGATTTTTGCGAAAGATGAGTGTTATGTGACATATGCACTGAATCTATATAGGCACCCTCAGACGTGGGTTTACATATCAGAGCGGCAAACTGCAGCTCAGTGTTTGAACTTCTCTAAAGAAAAGATCATCTCCCGATTTAATGATATTATTTAGTTTGACAACACAAAGACACTTGAAAAGCAGGAAAGGGGAAAGTCATTGTTTTATTTTATTCTTTGAGATCTGCTATCATGTGCTTTTTCTTTCTCTATTCCTTCCCCCGGTGGCTTATGAAAGAATACCATTCTCACTGTGCATAAAACCACCTGATCCCCCAAACACAAAAGATGTTATACCTACAAATTATAAAGCAGACAAAAAAAGTCGCTTCCATAAATGATACGGAAGAATAGGCATTCCAAAGAATATACAATATTCGCCTGAAACAGGAAATAATGGCAAAATTATTAATGGCGGTAAAGCCGGGAATATGTAAAATGAAAGGAATTTCCTTTTTGTTTGGGAGAGAATGAGCTTCTTTATATACATATATTGGTTTTCAGCTCAAACTCCAGGTCTGAAAGCCTAATAATATATGTTGCAAGAATGTAAAACTAGGTAACTTAACGTAATCAGTCACTACTCAGTTTCCACAGCTATGCTTACTGTGCTGACTAATGTTGATTGTTTGGCTGTCCTATTTATATGTCATTATATAATCGCAAATATAGGCCTATCGGTTCTCAACCTTGTCAGGATTAGTAATAATAGTAACCACATTTGAACAATACGCAACCATTGTTTTGTTTTTACAGTAAAGCAACCTGGATGCGCGCTTAGAAGCAAGTCCAGGAAAAAAATCAGAATGAAAAGATGAGAAGTAACATCCAGTACAAGGTCTGTGGGCAAATGTATAGCAACATTGGCGATGTTCCCTATTGCGAATTCAGACTGTAAAGAATATTGGCGTGGCAAAATAAGAACACTGGAGTCCCTGAGACGTGAGCATGAAGCAGACGACCATCAAAGAATGCGTTGTAGGACATGTGCACATGTAAAGAACTGGAAAGGCAGACGAGACAACGTCTGTATGAGTCGAGACATTGAAGAAACAAAACAAAACACATTAGTACAGAGAACGCAGACAACGTAAGCAAGAGCGACGCAAAATGGATAAAACGAAGACAAGACAGCAGACGCCCAAAAAGATAGGAGACCGCATGACAGAAGACACAACCGTGGAAGCAGACGTGGAAAAAAAAAAGCAGACGGACGTGTTGCTTGGGAGAAACGGAGTCTTGATCATTTTCTCGCTTCAGAACGCTGGACACGTACCGTAGATTCCCGCGTACAATGCGAATCTTCTTTGTGTATACTGCCTAGCTTTATATCCACCATACCTATTACAATAAGGTGGATGTGATTCTCGCTTTACGTGGTGATAAATCAACCATTTATTTAGCAGCACGTTAAAATGATAAACTTCGAGGAACTACTTCTTCGCCTGAAAGCAAATGGTTAGAAAATTCAATATTTTATTATAATTATTATTTAAATAAAGAAATGTGGCCGGTCATACCAGGCCACAACGATCATGAAAGTCTGCCTGCACTAAAAGTTGATCATGCGTATCTTCGACCTCACGCCTAAAGCGCCCTCTATAAGCCCACCGGTTTGTGGTGGTAAGCTCTCGTTAACGTACAAGTTCTCACATCTGGGTGAAGTGACATAAGTGTTGCATATGCTGAAGGAAATACACGACATTTCACCCTCTTTCCACTCCGCGTAACTTCCACACCTGTTTTATGCATAAAAATATTACGGTCGACTTTAGACGTCAATGTTCCGAAAGATCTCACTCTGAGTGAAATAGGGCTACTGAAACATCCCTCGCTTTCTCTTAGTTGTGTTATATCGATATACGATTCAACGCTTCTTGTTATTCCTAAGCAGGAAAAAAAATATTGTATGCGTAATTTTACGGTAGTTGAGTGTGGAGAGATCCTCAGGCCAAAAGCGACAAGACTGTTGCGCACGCAAAAAAAAAAAAATCATTTCCTGTTGGTTCAGCGTGAATGCGTAAACAAAACATTAAAAAAATGAACACAAACGAGAAAGCTGGAAGAAGGAAAAAAGGGCTGTGCGTGAGAAGCTTATTTTTCTGCAGTACGACGGTGCGATGTGGTAAAGCTGTCTACCGTGTCTTGCCTGCGGTGTCAGTGTGATGGAGTATTGCGGAACAAAAGATACAAGAAAAGTACTGACATTTGTTGAACCTGTCGGTTTACGTTCTGTACTTCGGATACAAGGAGGAGCTGGTGCTGCTATGCCGCAAATACGCGCACTACAGCGCAAAGAACAACCCTCAAGGAAGTTGCAGTGCACTTTCTCGAGGTCTAGCATAGCTGTCACAGAGATTAAAAAAAAATCATTAAACAAATGCCGGGAATTTCCCCGCTCAATTTACGATCTCATGACCCCGGCGCGGCAAAACCCAAACCTCCCAACGCAAGGTACACGAGGATTTTTCGCATTCTGTCCCCATCGCAATGCGGCAGCCTTGTCCGTAATCGGACCCGAGACCTCGTGGTCAGCGGAGCAATGCCATTGTCACTAAGCTACCGCGGTGGGTTCTAAACGAGATAACTGAACTTCCCATTTGCCGCAAGTTAAATCATAACTTCACGCGCGCTTTTGAAATCTTTAGAAACGTTCACATCTTGGTCGATATCAGTTACTCCCGATTTATTATAAACTAACAAGCGGCAGTAATGCCAAAATGGAAAACACCGCGCGCGCACATATACAGTTTCGATTTACCGTATGCATGCACTGGCGCAGCCGAAAGTGCTATGACGTCGACGGCATGATAATGGGAGGACGATTCTGAAATGATATGAAAGACAGTATAACGGCGACAGCGTGACTGGAGGACACAACGCGATGGGGACGAGTGTACGAAGTCCATGGCGTGATGACTATTGTGTGACGTCGATATCGTCGCAACGATGGCTTTACAACGATAGTGCAACGAGAATCGGACAGCGAAACTGGCACGACGACAATGTAACAGGCACGACGGCCTCACGACGATCGCAAGTCAACGACTGCACGAGATTCACTGTGGGGCTACGACACAGTGACACGAAGACGACGCGATAACGCCGGCGTAACCGCGACGGAAAGACGAGAGCGTGGTCAGCACGGAATGACGAAGAAGGAATCTGGACAGAAGACCATTCACTCTAAAAAAGATACTTGGCCCATGGCCAACTGCGGGCCTTCAAGAAAGAGCGCTTCTTGCTCTGAAAAAGTTTTTAGAGGAGACCAACATTTTTGGAAAATATTAGGTATCAGATGATCCGAATGCGCTAAATGAGTAACACAAACGTTGTTCGTGGTTTGTAATTGATTTATGCGGTGATCGCCACTTTTACGCAATATGTATAATTATGTTCTGCACTTTCAGTGCATTACACGTGTTGCGTGTTATGGCTGTTCGAAATATCTGACTTTATATATGCATACGTGGACTGAACTAATGCACAGAACTTTGCGACTCACGTACTGTTGGACTGTATATTTTTTTATTCATCCAGTGTTCTACTGAGTGCCACATTTCGTGTCGCTATTCTCCCTTTATACGCAAATTTGTTTCCTTTGCCAAGTGTCAAGGAGTAGCCGGTGCCACCATAAAGGCGCCAACGTCTCCTAATATTCATTTCAATAAAAAAAAAAAGGAATCATGGCGACGGTGTGAAGAAGACGGCACGACGACCAGTGTATACCGGCGATGACCTAACGATGACAGATCGGCGAGAATTAGACGACCAAGATGGCATGGCATGGCTTGATGCCAACTGTATCATGGCGATGGCTTGGCAACAAAGATGTCACGCGGACGACGGCATGCCAACGATAGCATATAGCCAGGGGCACGACGACATACCTAGTGACACATCTCCAGTGGCGCACATTCACCGACACTGCAGTGTCTCCGGGATCAGCCCACCAATGCAAACAGCGCGGGTGTCTCCAAAGTGAGCAATGAGCCAAGTAAATCGAACTCTTTAAAAGCGCTATCCTACGAATGACTGGGCAAATGATTGACCGAAACACTATCTTCTTTCTATATTGGACTATTCTTTGATGATGATGATGATGATGATGATGATGAGGCTGATGATGATGATGCATGGGGTTTTAAGGCGCAAGGGCCAGGTATGGCCAAAGAGCGCCATGTCTGTGGTAATGAGTTTGCAGTGTAATTACGATTACTGTGAAGTTGTTGCAACGTGGCTGTGAAGGGTCCTTATAATATACGCTCTAAAATGCGTAAAATCTGTACAATAAAATTATGGCGATGACGTATGACTTGTACTATGAACATTTAGATGCATTTAAAGAGAATGATACGATAGGTAAAATATACCAGATTACAAGAAATGCTAGAGCACTACTGCCTCCTTAGATCCCTTGAAACACAAGGGCCTGGAGGCACGTGCTATGCAAGACAATTATCGCAGTGGCATTCTCTGGAGAGAGGAGGCGCTACGAATGCATGGGACTAATAACATGTAAGACCACATCTCTGAGGAAACCTAGGTCTGTGTCTATTAAAAAGCGGTTCTGGACCAAGAAACATTGCAGGATGAAGAGGAACGTGCTGTCGGTATGCTAAGGAAAATTGGACTATTCTTTATCAGCTTTCTATTTATCCCATTTCCGAATTCTGTAGTCTTATGTTTCAGTATGTGCGGCTCACAAGCTAAGGCCCCTAATACGTCCGAAAACGCAAGCAGCGCGTCTTTGTCTTCGTCTGCCAAGCATTGTGTCTTACCATGGGCTTTATCTGGAGGCTTAGCTTATTCCACTAGATATCTAAAGGGAGCATGTTTCTGTACATACATTTCTGAAGCTCTTACAATCCACATTTTTTTTCTTCCGTTCGCAAAAAGTTTTAGTCATCGGCGGTGATTTCAACCTCGCCCATACAGGCTGGGGCTACGTTCGCACGGAAGCTGCAGCTCGCAACCTCTGGCAAGATTACCACGACTTAGGCCTTACGCTCATCACGGATCCCTCCTTTCCTACACGCCTAGGTACTTCCACTACCCGGGACTCTACCCCCGATCTCACCTTCATCAAACATATCACCAATGCACACTGGACCAATACCCAGCAAGACCTGGGCAGCGACCATTATATCCTTGCTCTCTCTTTACCCCAACTCGCTGCCGCCCCTGCCCCCACTAAAGAATTCACCATTACCGACTGGGATGTTTTTCGAAAAATACGCATAGGTTCTACCTCAGCAGAAGGCATTACCGACATTAACACCTGGATGCAAGCTCTACGCACTGATGTTCAAACGGCCACTCGGGTGGTAACTACAGATGCCTCAGTTGAACGCATGGATAGCCGCCTCGCCCATCTTCTGGAGGCTAAAGCCTCCATCCTAGCTCGATGGAAGGGGCAGCGCCTAAACCGTCGCCTCAGAAGCAAGATCTCGAAACTGAACACAGCCATCGAGGAGCATTGTCAAATCCTCAGCCGGCAACAATGGACTGAGCTGTGTAACACGGTGGATGGACAACTTCATCGCCCTTCCTCGTGGCAACTCCTCAAACATCTGCTTGATAATACCACCACCCGCACCACCCAACAGGATCGGCTGCAGAAGCTCCTTTATACGGAGACCCTAAAGCAAGGTCCACAACAGGTGCTTGACTACCTCTGCACCAAATATATCTCCAGGGGACAAGTCAGTCCACACAGCAATTACATCGGTAGACCCAACCCAACACTAGACGCCGATTTCAGCGTATCTGAAATACACGCCGCTCTACGCAAGCTTAACGGTCGTTCTGCTCCAGGGCCAGACGGGGTCACTAACAAAAGCCTTCGCAATCTCGATGACGAGTCCGTGTCCCATCTGACTGACTACATCAACGATTGCTGGCGCAGTGGTGCCCTTCCAGCCGCCTGGAAGACTGCCAACGTTATCTTAATCCCAAAGCCTGGCAAACCATCTAGCCTCAATAACTTAAGGCCCATCTCCCTCACTTCATGCGTAGGCAAGGTGATGGAACACGCCTTCTTAGCACGCATCAACAGTCACCTCGAGGACAACTCTCTCTATCCCCACACCATCATTGGATTTCGCCCTCACCTTTCTACTCAAGACGCTATGTTGCAGCTCAAACATCAAGTGCTCAACGATCGTTCTCGTAACATGAAAGCCATTCTCGGACTCGACCTCACTCAAGCCTTTGATAACATTTCCCATGCAGCTATCCTTGATCAGGTCTCCAACCTCCAGCTGGGAGAGCGAGCCTACAATTACATCCGTGACTTTCTCTCCAATCGCACGGCTACCCTCTCGGCCGGGGATTTACGATCAGACCAGCTTCCCCTTGGCAGCAAAGGCACCCCGCAAGGTTCCGTTATCTCTCCCATGCTCTTTAACTTAGTCATGATTGGCCTTGCCAAGCAGCTACAGCAAGTCGACAATATCAACCATACCATCTACGCCGACGACATCACCATCTGGTCGTACCGAGGCAGTGATGGTCAAGTGGAATCGGCCCTCCAAACGGCGATTGACACGGTTGAAGCCTATCTCCAAGGGACTGGACTGCGCTGTTCGCCGGCTAAATCGGAGCTTCTGCTATACAAGCCCATTCAGCGGGGTCGCCCTCCCAAACACCAATCTGATCACCGACCCTGTGACGCCATCACCCTACGCCTTCAAGATGGCAGTCCTATCCCAAACGTCCCTAGTATCCGGGTTCTTGGTCTCACCATCTCTACCAACGGCTCCAACGCCTTGGCTCTCAACAAGATCTGTGCCCAATCTCAAAACACCCTACGACTTCTTAAACGTATATCTAACCGTCGAGGAGGACTCAAAGAAGAAAGCCTTCTCCGACTCGTCCAATCCTTTGTCATATGCCACATCACCTACGTTGCTGCGTACCTCAACTGGTACCGGGCTGAGCAGAACAAGCTCGACACCCTCATACGAGGGGTCTACAAGCAAGCACTTGGTCTCCCACATTGCACCAGCACTGAACTCTTCAACCAACTGGGAGTTCACAACAACCTTTCCGAACTCATTGAAGCCCAACAACGTTCTCAGCTTGAACGGCTCACCCATACTGAAACGGGGCGCTTTATTCTGTCCACGCTTGGCTTCACCTACCATCAGCAACAGGGCCCCAAACAACCGATCCCGACCGACATCCGTAGCTGGATCTACATAGACCCTATCCCTAGGAATATGCACCCTGAATATAACAGGGCCCGGCGCCAAGCTCGGGCCGGAGCTATCATAAAAGCCCTTGCCAGCGTACCTGGCGTCACATTTGTTGATGCAGCCCGATACTCCCATGGCACACGATTTGTGGCCGTTGCCACACGTGATGGAGCCCTACACCATGCCTGCAGCGTCACTACCCCCACTGCAGAGACGGCTGAAGAAGTAGCCATCGCCCTGGCCACTTTAGATCCCACCTGTCACACCATAGTGTGTGACTCTCGCTCAGCCGTTATTAACTTCAGCAAAGGGCGTATTTGCCCCCAAGCTCTTCGCATCCTCTGCCAGGCACCACACTCTAAAGACAGCATAATCTCCCTAACATGGATCCCGGCCCATGCGGGCCCTGTCCACCCCCACCTCCCCAATCTCAACGAGGTCACCCACTCCATTGCGCGAGGCCTAGTCAACCGCGCCGGAGTCACTGGAGATGAGTTGGACACCAGGGACAGTCTGACAACTTATAACGATCTTGTTAAGGCCTTTTACCTGAGTCGCCGAATCTTCCCCCCGCCTCACCCAAAGTTCAGCCGGGCGCAGGCTACCACCCTGCGTCTACTACAAACAAACACGTACCCTTCACCCGCCCGCCTCCACCTTATATTTCCGGACGTCTACACTACCCCCAACTGCCGGTGCTGTGGAATTCACCCGGCTACGCTTTCGCATATGCTATGGGAGTGCCCAGCACAGTACGCACAGACTAACACCACGACTCTCTCGTCGAGGTTGCATGATGCTCTGCGGAGCTCCACCCTCGACGACCAAACCTGGGCGACCCAGCACGCCCGCGAGGCGGCGGCGAGGCAAGCCCTCGACGTCCCTTCGTGGGAGGCGTAGGCCCGGCCATCATAAAGTGCTGGTTCTGCAATAAAAGTTTATTCCTCCTCCTCCTCCTTGTTCGGATTCTTATCTCACAGCAGAATGATTTGGCGGCGTTATCAATGGCGCCGAGTTATGTTTGTGCAGTCACTGATCTCCAAATTTCAAGTTACCCTGCCATGTTTCATTTCTCGAAGTTCACGCTCGACTCAGGTTCATTTGCGTTTCATTTATTATTTTCCGAACTACGCAATATTTCCACCTGCGCGTGCTTTTGGACATCTCTGGAGATAACCTCTTTTAATTTCCTTCTAACATTTAGAGAACACAGAACTTAGACATGTTTTCCTAACTGGTTTTTTTGCTCTCCGTGTACCAGATTCCGTCACCACCTCTTATGTTAAATTTCTAAATAGAAAAAGAAAACCGAGGGGCCCGATTTTTATTACTCAGTTAAATTTCTAGAAGAAAGAAGAGCGAGGGGCCGGATTTTTATTGGCATATCATAACAAGCCACCAAAGACACCAAGGACAGCATAAGGGAAACGACTTGAAATTATGTGTAGTTATTGAATGAAAAAAAGAAAATAGACAACAATGCAAAAGAAAGTGATGGATAAAACAACTGGCCGCATGTGGGATGCGAACCCACACCTTCGCCTTACGCGTGCGATGCTCTTACCAATTGAGCTACCGCGGCGGCGTTTTCCCATCTACTTTCTGGAGTATTTACGATTATCTACTAGAACTAACCACGGCAGTGTTAGCCAGCACCACCACTCACTAGCCTTGGTGGCAGATGTGGAGCATGCTTTCTGCGGCAGGCTTCACGTGTGCGTGAATTATTTGGGTGACGGCAAGGGGTCGCCCAGACATGCTACGTGAAGGCATTAATGCTGCTGGCTTCGAGAACCCTCGCTGTGCAATGTCCTTGGTGAATTTGTTTGCTTTTTATGATACGACTGTTGAATTACTGGCATTCATCCCGGCCAACGACAAGTTGGATCCTCAGCAATTTCAGGTAGTATTATAACAGATGTTCTTACTGCCCGTGCTGAAGAAGACGAAGTGCCTTTCAGGCAGAAAGCCGAGTCTTCCAGCTCTACTGATTTTGTGCATTTCTTGGACTCTGCCTTGAACTGCTGTTTCCTCTGTAACTGCGACGGAGATGGACTCTCACGCGCGTCCGCCGGACTCGGCAGTGCCCGCGGCGGCTGCCGCCAGGAAGCGCAACGGCACCGAGAGCGACACTGACAGCGACGACACGATGCAGTACTATGTCAGCAGTGAAGATTCTTGTGACGACACCTTCGAGCTGGTGCGGAGTCGTAAAGCGAAGCGAAGATTTCTCAGCGCATCATCGAATTCGAGTGAGTCCACCGTGAGATCTTCGCGCAATACCGAGGAGCTCACCATCCTGTTCGCGCCAGTTCTCGCCACTGACAACCTAAGACGCCTCAACAGGCAAGCCGTGTCTTCACATCTCGAGGCGCTAGTTCCGAACGAAATCAAAGACGTCAGAGTGAACACCCGCAAGAACATCCTAGCGATTGACGGAGAACACGCAGCTGCGTTGGATTCTTTGCGCAATGTCACGGAACTTGACGGGATAAAAGTCCGCCCTCATATTCCGCTGGGCAAACAAGTCAGTACTGGCGTAATTTACGATGTTGACGAGACCATTGTCGACTCTGATCTGTCGATCTTAATCAAGCCGGCTACCGAAAACACCATCATCACAAACGCGTTTCGCCTCGGCACGTCGCGGTGTCTTAAGATCATATTTAAGGGCGAATCCCTCCCATCGCATGTAAAAGTGGGCCACTTTCGACACGCAGTTCGCCCGTTTATACCAAAACCGCTGCAGTGTTGGAAATGCATGAAGTTTGGACATGTCAGTAGTGTGTGCAAGAACACTACCGTCTGTTCTCGCTGCACTGGGCCACACACCACTAACACGTGCGAGGCCAATGTGCTGAAGTGCACAAACTGTAGCGGCCCTCATGATGCATCCTCGAAGGAATGCCCTTTGATACGAAAGGAAATGGCCATATTGAGAAAAATGGTTAGAGACCACTCGTCTCACCGAGAAGCAGCAGCATCAATTAAGCGACGACGATCACGTCGCCGACGTCGATCAAGAACCTCCAAAGCCTCTGCAGAACGCCAGCCGCGTACATTGCCACCCGCTCTTCCGCCCCGGCCAAACACAGTCAGCTCAAAGGACACAGGTGCATCGAACAGCATGGCTGCTGACGCTTGGCCTGCACTCCCGCGGCTACATGCCCCTACTGAGCGAAACCAGAGCTCTGCAGCAAAGGATACCTCATCTGTTCCTGATAAATTGTCAGACCAGGATCAACAAGTTGTTGTCATGATAAGCTCTCTGATGAGTGCTATTCGTGTTCTTCTGGACAAGCTACAGACACCAACAGCTCGAAGTGCGTTGCAAGTGCTGGACGCCATCAATCCGGTTCTTGAGAGCCTTCAGAAGTCCAGTGCTTGAGGGCTTCTACAGCAGAACCATGGCTCATCGACAGCAACAGCGATCGTTCCGGGATGATGTCAGAAGTGCCTCCATATTCCAATGGAATGCGAGAGGCCTGAGGTCACGTATTTCGGAGTTGCGGCAGTTCGTGTTTGACAACCACTTTCCTATACTGGTTATCTGCGAACCGAACTTATCAGCCTCCATAAGACTATCAGGATATGAACCTTTTGTTTCAACCACGTGTGTCCGTAGTAGTAAGGTTTTGGTTTACATCCGCAAAGACCTTACGTATTTTTCCCAACCCGTAGCGCCACACGACGGTAACCAATACGTCTGTGTTACTGTGAAAAAGAAGAGGCTGTCTTTTACTCTTATTGGCGTCTACCTATCCCCAACCAGTCAGTTTAATAGCAAACGACTAGAAGATATTATGACTGCTACTCCCGGTCCTTGGATAATAACAGGGGATTTCAACGCCCACCACCATATATGGGGAAGCTCCAGGATAAACTCGAGGGGCAGGTCACTAATATCATTTGCGTCAGGCCACAACCTATGTCTTCTGAACGACGGAAGCCCGACATTTCTGCGGGGAACAACGTACAGCAGCTGCCTTGATTTGACTTTTGTGTCACGTTGCCTGACTTCGAGCGTGCAGTGGTTCACCGATATTGATTGCACCGGTTCACCGATCACATTCCGACCTATGTGAGAATCGATGGACTAAACACCGCATTACCGGTTGTATCTCGCCAAATCGACTGGTCAGTCTTTCAAGCTCGTGTAGAAGACACATGCAAGAAACGTATCGCACGCAAATTAGAAGAAATAATTGCTGACGCAATGCAAGATTGCACGCGTTGCTTCACACATTCATCAAAGCGTACAGAGAATGACATTGAGTTGGAAAGGCTTCGTGCACTTCGTCGCCGAGCTGAAAGGAGGTACAGGCGCACGAAGTCAATTCATGACCTCAGAGAAGCTCGGCGTATGCAAAAGAAGATAAAGCGGCGAATGGATAAGCTAGCGGATCAAAGATGGAAATGCTTTTGCGAGTCACTGGACCCCCGCAAGCCATTATCCCGCGTGTGGCGTACCCTACGGGGCCTTAGCTCCAGCCCCCAGCAACGACACCCTTTCAACGCCCTTGCTCTCTATGAAAACCGCCGTGAGGTAGAAATTGCGGAGGAATTTTGTGCGAAAGTCGCCGGCGGCACAGTTTTAGCCTTTGACATGACTTCAGGTGACATCCCCGGTCCACGAGATACAAGTATGGACGCTCCATTCTCTATGGAAGAGTTAGAAGCTGCTATGGCGCTCTGTAGGAGTTCATCTTCACCAGGGCCCGATGGGATAACATATAGTGCTTTGCGCCACCTAGGTCAAGAAGCACGAAGACAACTCCTCAGCCTTTTTAACAGCTCATGGCGAGATGGTGTCGTCCCACAGGAATGGAAACGAAGCCGCCTGGTACCACTACTAAAAACAGGAAAGTCACCGCTCGAACTGGCATCGTATCGGCCGATAGCACTTGCCAGCTGCGTCGGGAAACTCATGGAACGTATGATCCTCATGCGTCTCGAATGGTACCTTGAACACAACAAAATTTACCCTGACTCAATGGCGGGATTTCGACGAGGCCGTTCATCGATTGATAGTGTCATCGATCTGGTATCTTCTGTAGAACAACAAAAATGTCGGAAGCGATTATCAGCCGCACTCTTTCTTGACGTGAAAGGCGCTTACGATAACGTTTCCCATCAAACCATTCTCGACGCACTTCTCACAGTTGAACTAGGAGGGCGAGTATATCGATGGATCAGAAACTACTTGACACAAAGGTCCTTGTTCGTGCGTACGAAAGACGGTCCGACTACCGACCACTACACATGCCGAGGCGTTCCCCAAGGCGGTGTTCTAAGCCCTGTTCTTTTCAACCTCGCGCTTCTGGGGCTGGCTGAATCCCTCCCGGAAACAGTGAGTGTTTCAATATACGCCGACGACATCTGCATCTGGACATCAGCGGTCACTCGCCTGCAGGTTCGCGCAAGGCTACAGCAAGCAGCAACACAGGCATCTGACTATCTTCAGACACAAGGCCTTACCATCTCAACAGAAAAATGTGCGTTAGTCGCTTTTACGCGGAAAGCAATGTCTGGTTATCCAGTATATATCAATGGCCAGCCTATCAGCTACAAGAAAAATCATCGGTTTTTGGGTGTCATTGTTGACCGGGACCTCTCTTGGAGCCCTCAGGTTGCCCACTTGAAGAAGAGGCTCACATCTATTGTTCACATCTTCAAGTTCATCGCCGGCAAAACATGGGGATCGTCAATAGGCTCCATGCTACAGTTATATTGAGCACTTTTTATCGGATTTCTACGTTATAGTTCTCCCGTGCTTGCTAAAATATGCAAGTCCAATCTTAGAGAACTTAAGAGCGTGCAAGCACAGGCACTACGTGTTTGCCTAGGCCTTCCGCGGAGCGCCTCAACAGCAGGAACCATTATAATGGCTCAAGACCATCCGATCACGACTTACATCAGCACCGATTCGCTCAGGGCCCATGTTCGTCATATTTCACGGATTCAATCAAGCTTTCTTGCCTGTCTGCCAGAACGACGACCACAGGCATCCTTCTCCAACGAGGTCAGCAAGTATCGTGCCTCCCTACCATCGGGGTTTACACCATCAGCACGTTCAACCTCAGCTTTGTGGTGTTTAAAACAACCTCAAGTGCGTCTTACGGTTCCAGGAATAAGAAAGAAGACCGACCTATCTACCTTGGCCTTGAAGCAAGCAGCTCTGGATTGTTTGCACACTTCCTACTTTGACCGAGTCCACATATATACGGATGGCTCTTCCACCCAGACCAGCTCCACCGGGGCAGTGGTTATACCATCACGATCACTAAGCATCCGATACAAGATTTCTCACATGACAACATCGACCGGTTCGGAGCTTGTTGCCCTCCGAGGTGCCATTGATTATATTAGCAACCAACCGGCTAATCGGTGGGCAATATTCTGTGATTCAAAGGCGGCCTTACAATGTCTTCTGTCATCTCTTCGTCGCGGGTCCTGTGAACAACTCGTATCGGAGATACGAGAACTTCACCATCACATGATTGCTAAAGGGCACGACGTCGTGTTTCAGTGGCTGCCTGGCCATTGCGGTATCTCCGGCAACGACCTCGCTGACGACGCTGCTAAGAAAGCACACGAAGGAGCAACCCTTGTTTCTATACCTTTATCGCGTAGTGACGCAGCCCAACACTTAGGCAAGCTAGCGCACCGTATGACATTGGAGAAGTGGCACACACCTGATTTCACTCAACATCGATTGCATTCCCTCGATCCATCTATGCAACTGCGGCTGTTACCAGGGCTTCCGCGTAATGAGGAAACAATGTTGTGCCGCTTACGCTTGGGCGTCGCATTCACGAATGCATATACGTTTTTGATTGGCATGGCTGATAGCGCCGAGTGCAATGCCTACGGTGTCGAAGAAACTATCGACCATCTACTGTGCTACTGCCCATCATTTGAAAATGAAAGACAAGATCTCTGCACAGCTCTCAACAAGTTAGATAGCAAACCGTTCACCTTGAACAAGATCTTGGGACCATGGCCTCGTATATCGCAGCTACAAAAGGCCACAAAAGCGCTGCTGCGATATTTGAAAGATACAGGATTGAGTGAGCGTCTGTAATACGGACTGAGTGACTGGACGATATCCCCGGTGGACTTTCTCTTCTTTCTTTAAACTTTCCGTCCCCATTTCCCTTTCCCCAGTGTAGGATAGCCAACCGGGCTCAGTCCTGGTTAACCTCCCTACCTTTCATTTATCATTTGCTCTCTCTCTCTCTCTACTGCCCGTGCTCATTTATACTCTTCTAATTGATCGTTTTGTGAAGTGTAACGCTTCAACTTAACACTGTAGGTATGGTAGACGTCGTAACGGAAGGCTGCAGAATAAATTTGATCCCTAACGCGCCCCAAAAGCACGGAACTCGAGTACGACAAACTGTACCTGAGCGTACGGTTAGCGGCGTTCATTTCTGTGTAGATGAATGGTGCTCCAGTAAAGACCCCTGACCATGCGCTCATCACACCACTGTTAACCATGAGAAAACTGCCAAAGGAACATGGCAGACATCGAATCATAAGTATTCTAGATGAAGCGAGTTCGCAACTGTGGCCTACAAGCTTCATTCAAGCGTAGGCGCACGTACAGCTGTGGTGCGTATGAATACAGGCGCATGCACTTATTGCATCATAGCGTATCGTGTATGCAATACATAGTGCTCGATTTAAACTAAACAAAAAGAGAAAACAAAAGAGTAAGTAATTTTCTTGCTTGGCACTGGCTCTAATGATTGTCTTTAAGAATTGCTGTTTTCGCTGAAGCAATAATCATGATTCCTGTTGATCAAGCTTTTCAGAGCCACACAGGTTGCTTCCGTTGCCACTCAAAGGTTTGCTAAATATTGCGCTTAGAATTAGAGGTACTTTCATGTGTCTATACTGTTATTAAGTGGCGTGTTCGCAGAGTAGATCTTTTACTCTAGCGTCTTCTCCGCACAGGCTGCGCAAGCAGGCGAGTCCTATCTGGTGTTCTCTATGCAAAATGCACGCTAGGCGTAACGCTTCTACGCTCTGACACGTAAGCAGCGCAGCTGCAGTAAGCTTCCAAGCATGGAACTTAAAGGATAGCGCTGTGGTTAGGCGGCAGTGAACTAGAATATCAATCTGCAGGACGCTTAAGCGTAATCTTTAAGAGTGGAACGCGATAGCATTCAAAGATCCCTGACTGCTTCTCACGCTTCCCGGCGCCCCGCTCTGTGAATGGTAGAAACGCTGGAAAAGGGTGTTGTGTTTGAGTTTCCGCGTAACAGAATTATGTTTTATCGCACATTCGAATTACAATCCGACGCTATCGTGTCTGTAGGTTGTGCATGAGTCCTACTTCACAAATTTTCTGGTGCACATTACTGCAAGAAATTCCGTTAGTTCAGAAACGCCACTGCGCCACTACGGAGAGCCTGCGTGGATAGGGACGCGTGGTTCGAGATGATGCTTCTCGTCCGGAGACGCCGCAGCCGCCGCTGGCAAAACAACAGATTTTCTGCGACATGGGGCTCTCAGCGCTTCCGCGTTAAAAAGGTTTAGCACACTCTAGTTAGGGTTTGCCACTTACATAAAGGTACTTCAGACACCGTTGAGCGATTCCTTGTTATTTGTTGCTGCCAGTTTTGTAGGCGATCAAGGTATGGCAAATGAATAAACGCCAGTCCAGTGGCGATGGTATAGCGCTGCTGAACGCTAGGTCACGAGTCCCATCCCGGCCACGGCTGCCGCATTTCGATGGCGACATTATGAGAAAACGTTATGCCCTTAATTTAGGTGCTCGTTAAAGAACTCAAGGTGGTCAAAAATTAGTCTGGAGTCCCCTGCTGCGACGTGTCTGATAATTATGTCGTAGGTTCGGGTCATAAAACCCAAGAATGTAAATTTGAACTCGTACTTAAAAGACAGCGCAGCAGTATGAGATCATTTTCACACCCTTTTGGAAGTCTGTGAGGTCTTGTTTTGCTAATGGCCGGAAACTACGCAATACTTTGCAAACGAGTCACTATATGTGGAAAGAGCAAGGCGCAACAGACCACGACAGAAAAAGAACATTTACTTCTGTAGGTCACTTCTAATGTTTCGTGCGCGGTTCGGCTTGGTTGACCTACATAAGGCAGGCTTGCTGCAGAAATAAAAGTTGTGAGTGTCGCCGGTCCTGTCGTTTGTGTTCTTCTCCTGTCCCGGTCTATAGCACCTTGCTCTTTCCACATTCAAGCATGAACCAACCAGCCCAAGCAAGAGTTTTCCTTGAGTCACTATATGGTGCGCAATTTCTTCCCTGTAGCCGAGCTTTTTTTATGCGAAACATATTACTAGAGCTCAACCCAGCTCCTCAGGCGCGGCGGTGTCGCCTTGAATACCACGTGACACCGTGATGTCACGACAGAGGAGAAACGGGGCTCCAACTCGCGCCGTCGCTCGCGGCGTCGCCTTCAAGGCTGACCACATGACACCGTGACGTCACGACAAAGGAGAAACGGGGCTCCAACTCGCGCCGTCGCTCGCGGCGTCGCGGCGGTATATAAGCAGCTGCGCTTGCCTCTGCTAGACACTCACGAGGTGAGATGCCTCCTGGAGACAGAGCTGCTCGTTGGAATGAGAAGCGAAGGTTGCGGCGTGCTACAGAGACTGTTTCTAGGTGGCTTTCCTACGGCGCAGTGACTACGCGCCCCGCATCGGACGCGGTGAGCGTCGAGCAACGCAGCGTTCGGCGCGACAACGAAATGTGCGCCTGAGCAAGCGCCGCACGCCTTAGCCGACGCCGACGACATCGGCTTTTCTGCGACACGAGCTCCTTAACGCTGTCGCGTTAAAATAAAGGCTAGTATGCTTCGCATCCTGGGCTTAACCTTAGCTAAGCCACAGCCAGTTTTTCAAACAGTCGAGTATATGCCAACTTAGCACGTCGATACTTTCTGTCACACGCAGCCCATTTTCGTCTCGACGAACGCTGGCGCTCGGCTGTGGGTTCTCACCGACGCCCTGAGGTGCTATTTCTAACACTGACAAATTCCGCCATATTGTCGAATTAACCAACTTGTCAGCTCTGATTGCCCCAGACGAGGCCCGGAGGACTGCTACTGGCATCTCTGATTGGCTCAATAAGCAACCGTTAGCAAATTTGGAAATGCGGTGCAATTTGACAATCTCGAAATAGCACCCCTGGCCTCCTACGGCCGCTGCGGTACTCTGACACAGGCAGCGTTACTGACTGCGTTGTGGCTGGCATTTGGTGCCGACTAGATCACCGTACACCGCCACACCAGAAGCATTGACAAACTCCCCTTAATAGCTTCGCCGTAAATTTCTCATCCACAGACCCATCCTTGTAGATTTACAGTCAGAAGCGAAAAGAGTCTCACATCTAACCTGTGCGTTTCGACGTCTGGACAGCCACTGGTTGCAGTGTCCATCGCGCGTGGAGGAGGCTTCATCCAAAGCAAGAAATAGCTGCGCCCATGTGTTGGAGTACTGCCACCCAGTGTGGCCAAGCCTCGACAACAACCAAATCTCTCGGAATAGTAAGTGGAATGAGTACCACCTACAGCGCGGCACTGGCGCTTGGCAATTTCGCGCGGGTTTCTAAATACGTGGGAAACCAAGAAATCGCTTCGTTCGGCAGCCACCGCACGAAATTTGCGTGGCATTTACTGCATTCGCAGGAAAAATCTTAAGCTATAGTGCATGTCGCGAGCCAAATTTTGATTCAGAAAGCCAATGTTTTTTATAAAGATTGCTGAAAACCTTAATGTTTTCCCAAAACGGCGATATCAAGTGTACAACCCTGTCTATAACTCAGCAATGAAAAAAAAAAAAGATTCCACCATTCTGCAAACTGCGTCTAATAGCACATATAAAGTGACAAAATATGTAGCATACTTGGATTGAACTGAATTGAATTCTGGTATTTTACGCGCCAAAACCACCATGTTATTATGAAGCACGCCGTAGTGGGGGATTCCGGATTAATTGTGAACACCAAGAGATGTTTAACGTGCCCCAAATACATGGTCCACGTGCATAATTGTCCTTTAGAACCTGCAGATTTGTGGCTGGCACGCTCTTTATTATTACTACTATTTATTATTACCGGCTTTCGCTCTACTAACAATTTCAAAGCAAGAAACCACACAAGATGGATCGAAGTATTTCGTGCAGTAAGTAGTATGCATAGCAAACAGGAACAGGAAACAGGAAAAAAAGAAGCAAATGAATAAAAAAAGAAGGGGTCTTTGCGTATAACAGCGCCAGGGAAAAGGAAGCATATTACTTACAAACAAAGCTCTAATAGGATTCGAGAACTGGACCTGGCGGAACCTATATAGATCGGCATCCGAGGTGTATAAATGCATTCGAAAGACGCGCTCCTGCATTCTCTTCTCCGCTGGTCTGTGTCAACAAACACCAGCCGCAATGAAGGTAGGCCAGAGGAGAGGCAGAAAAGTGCCCTCTCATCGTTATGTTTTTTTTTTTTCACCATATATTTCTTGTTCAGGCGCAGATAGAAAAGAATGGCCCAACATTAAGATTCGAAAGGCTGAGCTTCACCGAAAGTCAGGAAAGGAACAATTCCGCGCGCACTTTTTCCTAGAGTACAAAAGAAGAAAGAAAGCATTCCGGAAGGAACACTTTCTCCTTCGGGGAGAGCTTTCCTCGTATTCTGGTAATGTGTACTTATGTGCATTTGAAGTGAAGAATATAAGGAGGAAGCAAGTAGAAAGGCGTACGGGCGACCTCTATAGGACGAAGCCAGAGGCAAACCTCCCGTAGTGTTTCAACGCCCTTGCACTCTTCTCCATCCCGTCAGAAGTGAACGAATTCGTCCATCCCAATGCACCTGAAACGGCTGAGAAGTGAAGAGTGGCGACTGGAAAACAAAGACTGTAAACGCCGCCTCAGCCAATATTCAGCTAAGGTCACCGTAGCGTGAGCTCATAGAACTGTGTGTGTGACTGAGCGAACTGCGTGTTCAAAAAAAAAGAGAGAAAGAAAAAAAAACTTAAACAAAGGTGAGCTTCTTGACGTAGTGTAGCAGATAGGCGGTGGTGGGGTCTTCGGGGTAACGTAAGGAGGCGCGATACTGGTGATGTTTCAAGTGTGTTTTGATTATTCAATCTTTCTTTATATTTTTTTTCAGCATCCCTCGAACTCTCCGCACCTGATCAATGCGCATAATTCATGGACGGGGTCAACGCCTCCCAACCTCTGTCTTTGAATAACAAAGGGCGTCGCGCGCTAGTGTGAAGAAGGGTGGGGCGTGCCGATGCAGACGACGCTCGATTCCTAAAGCTTCGCCTAGTTCGGTACATCTTGCTTTCTTTTTCTATGTGTCTACTTCAACTCCTCTGCTGATATTTGTCCTTACTTTATCTCTCTCCCTCTCTCTCTCTTTCTCTCTCTCTCTTTGTTTTAGAGTGAGTTGTCAAGGATTCCGTACGTTACGCAAACAAACTTCTAGGGAACTTATCATCGCTGCGCATACCGACCTCGCATCTCTTCCGCCTTTAAGTGTACAGAATATTCATTGCCCCTCCATCGCACTTCCCCGCCACTTTACTTTTGGATGCATATTGCACGCAACCTTAAATCTGAAGAAAAAAAAAGAGAAATCAACGAACTACTGCATCTTCAGAACGGCGGTTGAGGGTGCCATCGTCTGCTCTGGGAGATTCGCTTAGCAGAAGTAAATCTGCGTCCTTACGAGCAGCTCTAGAACTTACTTCGTTTACCTACACTTTCTATGAATTTCTGCTCGCTCTACTTCTCCCCCGTATCCCTACTCTCTCCTTTTTTTTTATTGTTCTGTAAGCCATGACGTTTGCCTCTCTGCTTTCGTGCTTTCCATCCTGTTTCTTGTATACAGTGAGCTATAGAGGGCCAGAGACCTGGGGGCCAGTGATGCAATTTGAGCAGACGACGCTATCGCTAGTTAGCACGCGCGACGCATCAGCATTTGAGGTGGCGAGACGCCGACGTCATTCATTTATATATTTTTTTTCACTTCATTTATTTTACGTTCATCTTGTTCTGCAGACAAGATCATCAAGGAAACTGCATATTCGTGCATGACATTATTTGTTGGCCAGACGCTTAGCCTCGGCGGAGGAAAACTGGTGCGGTAAACGCCTTAGCTCGTAAGTGCTTGTGCAGGTTTTCTCCGTTGCTTCATTTATCTGCTGTCACGTGGTCCCTGGAGCAATGTCCTGCAACAAAAGCCTCACGACGTGCCGGTGCAAACTGCACGCTGCGGAAGCTTGAGAGCCCGTTCGCGTCATTTGCATAAGAAGGCGCGAATTACTGGGACTGGGAAAGTCCTCTTTGCCTTAGCCTGAACAAGCCAACGTTCCAGGTTGCAAAACTCATGCAGCGCTAGATTCTTTGAGTGCGTGTGTGGGTGGGCCTGTGTTCTTTCCAGCGTCATAAGTGTCTCAATTATCCAGCTTTACTGCTCTATCGTGCCGCGTGAGTTTTTTCTGATACGTGAGGAGAACGACCTGGAAACCGACAAGATCTATGACGTAGTTGTGTAGAAATATAAACTCGACCACGTGGGAAAAAAAGAACCTACAAGTCTAAAATAAACTTTTAAAGTTTGGTTGGTCTCCTACATGAGTGCATTCTTTACAATAGTGAAAATAGTAGTTTTTAGTGAATATACCGTGTGTCCCAGATAACATTGGTCAAGCTCTTCAACGAAAAAAGGAAACGGACTCGTAAACACGGTGCAAGACACAATTATAAACCCTGCGGTGTTTAGTTGTCAGAGGTGAAACGATCGAACACAGTAGGTCTTAAAATCGTATTTTCAACCCTGTTTCTTTTTTTAATCGCTAAAGAACTTGGCTGACGTTCGCTGCGACACCCTATAGAAAATCTCATGAGAGACCTACGTCGACTGTCAAATTCTGCTGCAATAATTGCGAACAAAGCTCACGTGTTGAGGCTGAAATACGTACCGTTCGCCATTTATATTAAGCTGTCATAGTTTGCGCATGTTCGTGTCCATGTTCTTGCACAAATGCAGTTTCATTGAAGCGCAAGGTTTCAGTCCATCTATGCGAGCTGTGAGGTACAGCATGACACCTGGCTCCGCGCATTCCGACAGATTAAAGCTTTTATTTCTACGAATGTCGACTTTAAACGTAATCAAAGATTACGCTTACCTCAAAACGGGTATTGCTGAGAGCATGTTATATATATATATATATATATATATATATATATATATATATATATATAGATATATATATATATATATATATTCGTTTCGAGGAGGGGCAGTTTCTCCTCGAAACGAAAACTAGCGAAGCCAAGTCAATCCAGTACCCGTCAAACGTGCCCACACCACGAAACGAACTGGCAGCGTCATTCACATCTGTATGCTTACCACATGTATCAGTTTTAAGAGGGAGTTTGGCCTATAAAGCTCCACCTATGCATATATCGCACTAAACTGAACTGCTGTTGATCGTAGGATATTTCTCCGGTCCTTTGAGGTTCCCTTTAACGAGAATCTAATGCGCTCATATATATATATATATATATATATATATATATATATATATATATATATATATATATATATATATATATATATATATATATATATATATATATATATTTATATATATATATATATATACATATATACATATATACACACACACACACATATAGGTCTTCGCATTTTGCGTGCGATGATCTTACCAACTGAGCTACCACTGTTCTTCCCATCCACTTTCTGGAGTACTTATGTTTGTCTTCTGGAACTAACCCTGGGGCTGGCAGCGTACTCTATATATTCCTTCGAAGGCGTTTGATGATCAGTGGTGTTTAATGGCGCAAGGGCCAGGTTTGGCCAAAGAGCGCCATGACAGGTGGTAATGTTGACGATGTGTTGTGGGTGACGTGCGTAATGAACTCATCATGGTAGGTGAGATATGGCTGTAAAAGGGCCTAAAACTTCCGCGGTAAGTGGAGTGGAATACATAGGTGCTAAAATAATGATGATGACTAGGGTGTGATATGGGCTATGGCAATGGACTTTCGTTAAAACATGATGCAATAAAACTTAACACTGACAAGAGAGTTTCAAGAGAGCCCTTGAATGCAGGGCTGTTAGTCGTGTGCTTAATAGTTACCTGGCCAGATGATTTTCAGTGTGTCCGTTTCGGCTAAAAACTCTAAGACTGTTTGCAGGTTAAAAAGAGGTTCATTGCTAAGAAAAAATGCAGGGTGAAGGGGTAAATTCTCGCGATATGCAGCAGGGAAATACATTTTCCTCTCTGTTTCTACTGCAGGGCACTCAATAAGAGCATGGAGGACAGTGAGATTATAGCCGCACTTAGCACAAGTTGGAGGATCGCCCCCAGTCAAGAGATGAGAGTGGGTGCCGTATGTGTGGCCTATCCTTAATCGGCAGAGAAGTACTTCCTTGTACCTTGCTATTTTCCCATTTATCCAGTTCCCCAGTTTTGGCTTTATTATATGAAGCTTATTCATTTTTTGTGTATCCCATTCGCCCTGCCAGTGATTCCTCAATTTACTGCGTAGAAAGGGCTTTAGGTCTGTGGCAGGGATGGGGATATTTGAATCTGCCTCGCTAAAAATTACTGACCTAGCACTTTCGTCAGCAGCTTCGTTGCCTTTTATACCTTTGTGACCAGGTACCGAGCATATTATAATCGATTGATTGCACATATATGCGGAACATAACAAGCTATACAGCTCATTAAAAACCGAGTTCTTATGCTTTCGTAAGCTAATTAGGGCTCTCACTACACTTAATGAGTCTGTAAATACAACAGCCTTAGCGATATTTTTTAGCCGTATGTGTTGAATAGCCTTAAGTATGGCGTATGCTTCCGCTGTAAAGATACTGGTGTGTGGGTTTAGTGGTCCAGATGTTGAAAGTGAGGGTCCCAGAGCTGCGTAAGCAACACCAGTTGGAGACTTCGAAGCATCTGTGTAAAATTCATCACATGAGTACTTTTCCTTGAGTTCTATAAAATGCGAATATATGTGTGCCTCCGGGGCTCGTTTCGATATTTCTAAGAACGAGATGTCGCATTGGATAGTCTGCCACTCCCAAGGCGGTGGAAGCCGTGTAGGAGCCATTAAGTCATTGTGTAAAAGAGGGACCCCTGTTTTTTCTGATAGTGCTTCCAACCGGAGGGACAGAGGAGGCCTAGTGGCTGGGCGGTTACGAAACAGCCTAGCAGTGGACAAGTCACATATAGTGAAATGACAAGGATGTTCAACATCTGAGTTAACTTTTAGGGCGTAGGAGAAAGTTAAATATGTCCTTTGGTAGTGCAATGACCATTCGTTTGATTCGACGTAGAGGCTTTGCACAGGGCTAGTCCTAAAGGCGCCTGTAGCAAGGCGGATACCTAAGTGGTGAATAGGATCAAGCATTTTCAGAGCACTAGGTCTGGCAGAATTATAGACTATTGCTCCGTAGTCAAGGCGTGTTAATATTAGACTTTTGTAGAGCTTTAAAAGGCACCGCCTGTCGCTGCCCCAAGAAGTGCGTGACAACAGCTTCAGCAGGTTCATAGACTTGAGGCACTTTGATTTCAGATACTTCAAGTGTGGTACAAAAGTCAGCTTACTATCTAAAAGGATTCCGAGAAATTTGTGTTCATGGCTCACAGATAGCCGTTCTCCATTTAAATCTATTGCGGGGTCCGCCATTCTACCTCTCTTGTTAGAAAATAGGACGCATGTACTTTTTTGTGGGTTTAGTTTGAAACCGTTTTGGTCCGCCCACTTAGATAATTTATTTATGCAAAGCTGTACTTGTCGCTCGCAGATACTTAGGTTACATGATTTGAAGCCTATCTGGATGTCATCCACATATACGGAATAAAACATTGTATGTGGTATGGCAGTCTGGATCGAATTCATTTTGACCATAAAAAGAGTGCAGCTCAGCACACCACCTTGTGGAACACCGGCCTCTTGCGTAAATGGACGAGACAGAACGTTACCAACTCTAACACGGAACGTCCGATTGGAGAGGTAACTCTGAATCACGTTCAGCAAGTTGCCTCGAACTCCCATTTCAGACAGGTCACGGAGAATTCCAAAGCGCCAGGTTGTGTCGTATGCCTTTTCCATATCTAAAAATACTGACAGGAAGAACTGTTTGCCGACAAAGGCATCACGGATATTTGTCTCGATACGGACAAGGTGATCTGTTGTGGATCTGCGGTCCCTAAAACCGCACTGTAAGGGATCAAGTATTTTGTTGCTTTCAAGAAAATGGATGAGGCGATGGTTAATCATCTTTTCAAATAATTTGCATAGACAACTAGTGAGAGCTATAGGTCTATAACTGTTGGGTGAGGAAGGGTCCTTGCCCTCTTTGAGAATAGGGATTACGATTGCTTCTTTCCAGACAGAAGGAATGTATCCGGCAGAGAACATGGAATTGAAGAGTGACAGCAGTGTTTTTTGGGTTTCAGGGTGTAAGTGTCTAATCATCTCATACATTATTCTGTCAATTCCTGGAGCGGACTTGTTGCAACAGTTCAGTTAGGCTTGGAACTCAGCCATTCCAAATGGACGATTGTATACTTCGTTGGAAGTGCCTTTCCCACCCAGTGTCATCTGTTCTGCTTGTCGACGTAATTTTAGGAATGTATCAGTGTAATGAGATGTACTGGAAATGTGTTCGAAATGTGCTCCTAGACAGTCAGCCTGGTCCTGAAGAGTATCTGTTTGCGTGTTTACTAATGGTAGGGGATGAGTATCGCGGCCTTTTATTTTGTTTACTCTGTTCCAAGCTTTTCTTTCGTCTGTATATGAATTAATACTAGAGATGTATTTCTGTCAGCTTTCCCTTTTGGCAAGGCGGCGCGTCCTTCTACCTTCTGATTTTATTTTCTTGAAGCTGATCAAGTTCTCGGTAGTTGGGCAGTCGCGAAGGCGACCCCAAGCCTTATTTTGAATTTTGCGGGCTTCCCTACACTGCTCATTCCACCAAGGAATGCGTCGTTTAGAGGGTGATCCATTCGTTTGAGGGATACATATTGATGCAGCCTCCATTATAAACGCCGTCAAATATGTCACTCTATCATCGATTGAGAGAGTACAGATGTTCTCCAAGGTCAAATGTGTCAGCTCTCTGTATCGTTCCCAGTCAGCACAGTCCACCTTCCAACAGGGCAAATGTGGAGAAAACTTATCGCTTTTTGTTAATTTTAAGACTATTGGGAAATGGTCACTCCCATACGGATTTTTGATCACTTTCCACTCCAGGTATGGCACTAGTGTACTTGATGTTATGCTTAAGTCAATAGATGAGAACGTTTTGTTTGCCACGCTGTAGAATGTAGGTTCTTTCTTGTTCAGTATGCATGCATTGGAAGATAAAAGGAAGTTTTCTAATAAGCGCCCTCTCGTATCACAACGAGAACTTCCCCAGAGGGTGTTGTGCGCATTTAAATCGCCCACTACAATGTATGGTTCGGGGAGTTCTGTGATAAAGCTCTCGAATTCTGTTCTGGAAAGTTGATGGCTCGGAGGAATGTAAAGAGAGCAAACAGTAACTAGCTTATCAAATAGCACGGCTCTGATTGCCACTGCCTCAAGGGGCGTTTGCAGATGTAAATGCTTACAGGCGATACCCTTATCGACTATAATAGCAACACCGCCTGACGAGGCGTAGGCGTCACTTCGATCTTTCCGGTAAATGGCATACTGTTTGAGAAAGTTAGTATGTGAAAGATTTAAGTGTGTCTCTTGCACACACAGCACCCTTGGATTAAACTTGCGAAGGAGTTCCTTAATGTCATCAAGATTGTGTATTAGACCTCTGACATTCCAATGCATTACTTGTGTGGCCATATTGGAAGTGTTTTATGGTGCGTGTGAAGAGATATGGATTAGGTTGGTTCAAGGGACCTTTCCAGGCCCCTTGACCCGGGGTATTTCTTTTTTCTTGGCGCGCTCCAGGGAGCAACGCCGTTCCTTCGGCGTCTGAGACGCCGGAGAAGTTTTTGCTACATCCATCGCCTCATCAGAGGCGCTGGATGATGCCCGCTCAGTGGACACGCGCGGGGTTTTTTCGGGCCTGTCTGCACGAGCAGTGGCCCGGGGACCGGCAGGCTCGGAAGTCTGCTGGCCCTTCGTGGTAGGGGGCGGAAGAGCAGTGGCTGCTCCCGCCAGGGGGGCTGATGGCGTAACCGCCGTCACACTCCGTGTGACTTGCGCGGCCGCCAAAAGATGTGGCGCTGCCCCCCGGCGCGTCACATCACTGTAGGACGGATTCGATTGATTGTGGTCACTAAAGCGCTTGCGCGCTTCTGGAAAAGTGATGTTTAGTTTTACCTTCAGTTCGATTATTTGTTTTTCTTTCTTCCATGACGGACACGATCGTGAATAGGCGGGGTGGTCTCCGTCACAGTTAGCGCAGTGGGTTGGAGAAGAACAGTTGTCTGAAGCGTGGTCTTTAGATGCACATTTTGCACAAGTGGCACGCCCTCGGCAGCTCTGAGACCCGTGCCCAAAACGCTGACACTTGAAGCATCGGCGCGGATTGGGAATGTACGGTCGTACGCGTAGTTTACAATATCCCGTCTCTAATGAATCAGGTAGTTCACTTGTTCCAAATGTTATTATTAGATGCTTTGTTGGAATTTCCTTGTCGTCACGCCTTAACTTGATTCGTTGCACCTTCACCACGTTTTGGTCTTGCCATCCGTCCAACAGCTCGCTCTCACTAAGATCAAGGAGGTCGTCATCAGAAATGACACCACGCACAGTGTTCATAGACCGGTGGGGGCCCACAGATACAGGGATGTCACCAAACGCAACAAGTTTCGTCAGTTTGCTGTATTGGAGCTTGTCACGTACTTCCAGAAGAAGGTCGCCGCTTCCCATCTTAGTTACTTTGTAACCAGAACCGATTGCTTCTGTCAGGCATTTTGCGACCACAAACGGGGATATTGTACGGACTGTCTTTGTTTCGTGTTGACTATGTATTACGTGGTACTTGGGAAATATTTCTTTTGGTTTGAAGAGAAAGTTGAATGTTTCATCGGTGCGCCCCCTCTTCAGGGAGCGATCAAGGAGTGGGGGGAAATTTGAAGCCATATATAATTACTGTATTCGGCAGGAATGCCCGCCGCCCACCTCGGAGCCCAACCTGGGGACGTCACAGGATTAGAAACATTCTATTCTGCGTACGCCAGCGGTACAATCGCACTATAACCTAATATATATACCCAAGACTGGATATATTACACAAGGTTAACCCTTGCCGCCAGGAAATAAGGAAGTAATAAGAAGTGAAGAGAAGACAGGAGAGATAGAAAAGTGGGAGAGAAAGACGAAGAATGGAGAGGAGGACAGGAAAAGGCGACTGCCGATTTCCTCCAGGTGGGTCAGCCTGGAGGTGCCGTCTATGTGAAGCCGAGGCCGAAGAGGTGTGTTGCCTCCGCCGGGGGGCCTTAAAGGTCCAAACACCCAGCTTCAGCTCAACCCCCAGGATCCCCTTTTCCCCAGACACGGCTAAGCCGCGCACGGCTACACGCGGGAGGGTCCAACCCTCGTGTGCTCGGGTACGTGGTGTCGCAACACCTTCGAAGGCGTTTATTCTGTTATGGAGTAGTTGCTTTGGAGATACTGAATCTGAGTTTCCTCGGCTCCTCAATTTATCCCCGTTGCAAAGCAACAAACTGGTGACTAAACAAACGCGAGCATAAAAGTTAGAGTAAAAAGGACAATCAAAATCAAAAGGCTTCTAAGATATCTACTGGGGCGCTATACGTTCTTCGAAGCACGAGTTGTGTCTAGTTGGCTGCAGTGCTGCTTCCATTCGCGAAAGGTCTTCAGGCACGTCGGTAGCATGCATATCAACACACAACTTTCAAAGAGTCACCCGTTCTTGCATCGCACGCAACGCTGTGATTCCGCGCGAGCTCGTGCAGAAACCACAAAGACAAAAAATAAAGAAAAAGAAGGCGAAAGAAAAAATAATTTGCAAATCACGTATAGCTTTCCGCCTAGCGGGTAGTGGAGTCTCAAGACACACTCTCCTACCCGACGCAATGTTTTCTCGTTTCGATTCAGATCCACGCGTCCCCTCAGGAAACTCGGTTTCGCTAGTCGCGTAATTCGGTTGTGCCTCGCAGACCACGTTGGAGTGCACCGCATAGTCGGCGAGAGATTGAAGTGAATAAAAAAAAGAACAAAGCGGAGTGAAAGTCAAATTAAAATGAATCGCGCAAGATCCCCCTTTTGTGAAACGAACGGCAAGAGTTTACCTCAGCCTTGGCTTCGCTTCTGCCGCTATAGAAACATTAGGAAGTCTCGAGTTTCAATCCACTTCCTCGTCTTGTGAGTAAAAAAAAAAGACTTCAAGAGCAGCGAAGAAAATAAAAGGACCAGATAGTGAAACTGGAGAGCGCGCATAGAACAAATGTACTCAAAGTGACACTCAAAGAAACAAAAAAGAACGCGTAGGAAGCAGCGATCTCAAATTCAATCACGCCCGTGGATATGAGGCTAGGAGAAGGTTCATATGAGCACCGAGTCTACAGCACAGAAGCCAACAAACGTTCTTGACAATAGCCTTCGAAATAATCCTCTTCTCTGTGCGACTCACTCGAGTGATTGTTTGCGGTTACGCCGATACATATCTAGTTACCCTGCGAGCACAGCGTTACTGCTTGATACGGGCACAGTAAAAATAGGTGCAACTATAATTTCTGGTCAAGAGTAAACTCAACGCTTTAGACCCTTTGTTCTAAGTGAAGGCCGTATCACCATGATCCTCAAAACCACATTCGCGAAATGAAAATAGTTTTTTTTTTTATCTTTTTCGGAATATCGCGGGACACATACGATTGCGGCGGAATTTTCTTAGAAAGAAATACGCACCTACGTAAGAAACGATTTTTGTAGGGGGAGCTGGTATTACATTATGACTAATATGTGCTGGGACAGATACATGCAGAAAACACGTGTCTTTTATCTGTTTGTGTTTATTTCAATACTTTGAGCAAACACAGCCGCTCTGCAGGCATGACAAATGGGCACCACGCGTACTTTGAAACGCGAAAGAAGCAAACACATGCACACGACAAATACCAGCAAGTAGCGACAGTGTTTTTGTCCAGTTTGCTCGAAAGAAATGTTTGCGTTTCATCTGCTCGTGTCATGGTCTTCCGCCGCTACGGCCACTCGTCGCTCTAAATCTTCAACTTGGCTCAATAACAACGCTTTTCTACGATATATCAGACTGTAGCCGGAATGTGGCAAGCACCATTCTGGCTTTCGTCCGACCAAGCTAACACTATGCACAGGACAGAGCTATCGGTGTCTGGCCTACGGACACGAAGTAGAAGGGGAAAAGTTATGTCCCTCTGGTCTTCGATGGGTATATTGAAAAACAAACAATTCTGCTTTGAGGCACCGTTTTTTCCGACCAAGCTAACACTATGCACAAGAGAGAGCTATCAGTTGTTCGTCTACGGACACGAAGTAGAAGGGGAAAAGTTATGTCCCTCTGGTCTTCGATGGGTATATTGAAAAAAAAAAAACAATTCTGCTTCGAGGCATAGAGTAAGTCTGATCCACCGGAGCAGCATGTTCGATGTGGCTGCTGAGAAAAGAGGAGGGGTATGGGGGGGAGGGGAAAGGCTCATGTGACCCTGTGTTGCTATCTCCCTCCGTCATTTTAGTTCTTGCTGTTCGTTTCGCTAATGTTTCATCCTCTTGATACTTCTGGCCGGTGATATGCAGTCCGTACGCAGACTACATATTGTTGAGAGCTCCCACAGTCACTTCCCGTTCCGGAATCTATAACATCGGGCGAAACGCGCCAGCGCACTGTTTTTTCTTCATCGCATCAAACGCGCAAGTTATTCGCTTCGGCAGAGCTGTTGTTCTTACGCGGGTGCTTGTTGGCTCCCGCGTAAGAACAGCGAAGGAGAGGACGCCGCCGAGTCGGGCCGGGAACAAATGCTTTATGAAACTTTCCCGGACAACGCGTGCAACCTTTCGAGGCGTCGCGTTCGAGCAATGTTTCACCACTCGCCTCTCGCTCTCTCGTTGTTCAAACTCTCTCCTTTCTCTCTCTCTCTCGGGCTTCTCGGCAATCATTCTGAATCCGGCGAGAAACTCAATACGCAAGCAAGTAAAACACACGAACGAGCAAAATCGAGAGCGCTCGTAACGACAACCGTGCACGGGCGGACAGGGAAAAACAACTTGAACACGTTCGCCTCGCAGCCTGCTTCGGTTGCTTCGTTCAAATCAATCACCTCCAGTTTCCTGCGGCAGGCGATGTTATCCTTTCGCCCCCGTACTGTGTGCTTCGCGGCAGTGCCCGAGAAGCAATAGCGCGGGCCCCCGTCGGAGTATGGGGAAAACGTTGAAGCCCATGTAAACAACCGGTCTATTGTAACGCGCGGCCCAAACCATCTTTCATTTTTTCTTTTGCTCTCTTATTTTGTTTGAGCACATAGACGAAGGAAACGGTATAGGAATGCGGCGCAGTCAATTCTCGGTTGGCCGCTGTACGACAACGCGAACTGCTCCCTCGAGTAGGGAGATAAATGCACGTGGTGGGATAGGAAAGTTGTGTGAGGTGAACTGAACAACCAATTCGGTTGCGCAGAGCAGGCTGTCGTTATTTCCCGCATACCACTGCATCTGCAATGGCTCGCGAGATGGCCCTGTGCGGCCGGCGGTGAGACCAATAAGAATTCGCCGCCGGCGTAGTAGTTTGAGAGCACGTAAGCCCGAAGGCCGACGTTTTCCGTTGTGTCCATTGACTATAACACATTCACATTTCCATCATCATCATCATCATCATCATCATCATCATCATCATCGTGCTCAGCATCTTTCAAAGCCAAGTCACTAACAACACGAACGACGTCGAAGATGGCAACTACAAAAAACGCCAGCAAAATGGACGAGAACAACGGCCGTTTTTACTGCAGTGCTGGGACCCAAGTTCTCTCCCAGAGATCTACACTCATGACGTCTCGCCGTTAGACAAATCCATTTTGCTCTTCCCAAATTTGTGCTGTCTTGGAATGGGTTACTGGGTTTTCATTCGCGGTGCATGCACCCCATTTTGCCACTCTGGTAGATCACAGGCTTTCTGTTGCGAGTTAAACGACTGACTTCTGTGGTTTCACGTGCGACGACCTTGATCCAGGCACACCAGGCACACCAGGCACACCACAGTGGGGGTAACCCGGATAAATTTTTGACCACCTGGGGTACCTTAACGTACAACAAAATAAAAGTACGCGAGGATTTCTTTTGCAATTTGCCGCTATCGAAATGCAGCCGCTGAGGGCGGGATCGCACCCACGACCTTGAGGTGCGCAGCACAGGGCCATAGTCGCTAAGGTACAACGACGGATTGTTGTATTGCGCATTAAATTATCTGCTCATCGCGCTTCCACATTTCTTTTTTTTTTCTTTTCTAAATATGAAACAAAAGGAAACCTCCCCGTGTTTTACCACTGGTTTCTGGTTGGACAACTGTTGCTGGGAACGCAACGAGTCTGTTTCAGAAGGCTGCGTCACCCCGCTGCTGAAGTTTCAAAGCCAATCTATAAAGTGCGCATGCGCGTGTGCGTGAGTGAGAGTGAAAGCGGTGGGTCTGTGTGTGCCGATGCGTGTGTGACTGTTTGGCGTATGCGCATCATCCTGTATGGTGGTCGTTAGAGAGAGAGAGAGAGAGAGAGAGAGAGAGAGAGAGAGAGAGAGAGAGAGAGAGAGAGAGAGAGAGAGATAGATAGATAGATAGATAGATAGATAGATAGATAGATAGATAGATAGATAGATAGATAGATAGATAGATAGATAGATAGATAGATAGATAGATAGATAGATAGATAGATAGATAGATAGATAGATAGATAGATAGATAGATAGATAGATAGATAGATAGATAGATAGATAGATAGATAGATAGATAGATAGATAGATAGATAGATAGATAGATAGATAGATAGATAGATAGATAGATAGATAGATAGATAGATAGAGAAAGATGGCAAAGAGGGAAAGGCAGGGAGGTCAACCAGACGAGCGTCCGGTTTGCTATCCTACACTGGGGTTGAGGGAAAGGGGAATAGAAAGAACAGAAGAGGAAGGAAGCTATGGCTGTGTGCATAGAAGCACTGTGACACCAAAGTGGAGTTCCATTGGTGGTGATCTGCGTTGATCTTAAACGGCAAATTCGAAGGTGTCCTGACGATGACCGCCGTCCCCGTCGACACAACAGCCCGGAGCTGCCGTTGCTCGAAGGCATTCAAAAACTTACTCTGTGTCACAAACAAGCGCAGTTAATTCACGTTCGATATAATCCGTTCTAAGTCGATTTTGTGTTCGGTACCTTTTCAAAGATTTCTGTTATAGTTGTTGTAGTAAAACACAATGAATGCCAAACAATGCCCGCCGCCAGCGGTGACCCGTAAACGGCAAAGCGCGCCCTCCAGAACAAAAGAAAGAGAAAAAGGAAAACGCGATTGAAAAAAAATAAAGATTGGCCATTTGTTTCCACGTCCAAGCGAATGCGGCTGAGGCCACGCTCGCGAGATAAATTGAGCGATGGTCCGCTAGCTTAGAAACAAAGTTCTCTCGGCTCTTCCATCTCGTCAAGCTGGGGAACGAAAAAACGTAAGAAAAGTACGGAAATGTGTACGCGTGTAAGAGAGAGAGAGAGAAAAGAGAGAAAAGTGCAGGAACCATGGAAATCCGCGCCGATAAGAGCAGCAGGCAGAACTGACACATCGGTTAAATCGCCCGAAGTTGCCCCCCTTTTTTTAGCCCCTAGCCAGAGTTCGCGAGCAAAATCAGTGGAACGCGAAAGGCGTGGTGAATGGTTTTCAGGAGAAAACAGGATGACAGTTGAAGGTGAAACAACTGCGGAACAAGAGAGACGTGAAGCAAACGTGAAAGCGGACAGAAAGGCCATGATGTACGTCCTTTGAATATATAAGTATATATATGTTTTTTTTTCAGGGGGGAGGAGGCATGCCTCCACTCATGCTCTGGATCGCCGGGCTTCAGACAGAAGCCTGCTTTGGCTTCGCTTCGGCTAGGCTTGACTAAGCAGCTGGCTCCGTCCGAATGCTTGAAAGGAAAGTTTCGGCGGCGATGCACGGCGCGCCCTCGTGAAAGTTTTGCGAAAGTGACGGCGATTCTGCAGGCAGCCCGCTAAGTTCGGCTGACAAATGCGTTCTGATGTCAAGGGTTGGTTGGGCGAGCTGCTGGAGATAAATGAGATGTGAAGGAAGCGCGAGCGGGGGGCTCGAACTTAGACTGCGTGACAGGGCGTGTCCTTGTTTGTTGCAATTAGGCCGAGAAGCCTTCTATCGGGTTGTGTTGTAAACAGTTAAACAGGGTTCACTGCGCAGTAATGCAGTCGTTAACGGGTGGCGCCACACTTCATCTGACTGGTGCAAACCGTGTGCTGACAGGCTGTTTTCTTACGTAGGATGAGTCATGAAGAAATGCGTGAGCTGTCGCCGCGAAGACTGCATGCAGTGCTTGGTCATCGGTAGTGTTATCTGTATGTCATACTTAGTTGCTGTCGTAACTGACCTGATCGTCTACTTAAATTTTGTATATCGAGTAGAGGATCAGTTGGTGCGATGAAATTACGAAATTCGCGTGCCTAGGACCGAGTAAACCGATGCAACAATTATTGAAATGGAGACCTCTGTGAAACGTCTTCATCCTCCCCCGTTGGTATAAAATAAAAATGACGAAGATTGTACCGATTACGATAGGTTTGACGGTTAATTGGAAGCTTGAGAGACAAGGAAATAATGACCGCGGAACGCGCGATGGAAGTGAACAATCGTGGGCGCAGCGTTATGAGACGTGAAAACTGCGGCGGAAATTTGAAATTCTAGAATGCTTGCCTCTCGCGAGTGTAAGGGATAACGAAAAATATTAGTGTCTATGGGTAAAAATGCTGCTTGGACTGTCACGTGACTATTCCGAATGATTCCAAGGCAGGAACGACGGGGTTGCAACGAATAGGCATCCAACTCTCAACCAACGCATGTAGCAGTCGATTGCTGCGCGATAATCGCCAATCATTCAGTAAGGATGCACGTTTGTTACGCCACCTGCGTATTATCGTCTGTATTTAGGTGAAGGGGATTTTTTCAATTTAGTCAATCTCACCACATTTCTATCCCTTCAAACAAAAGGGCGATGCCATATGTTGTACTTACCTAGTTCCTTCAGAGAACGAAACACTCAAGACAGTGCATGTGGGGACATTCTGTTCCTTTGTTTGGTTACTTATTGTCATGGTGTGCTAGATTTCATTGCCCTTCAGGCCAGGTCACCTATCAATAACATAAGTTAAAAATTGAGCACACCCTACTCCTGTAGCACAATTTGAAGTGCGAAGTTACGGGACGCGTTCGTAGACGAAAATTTGATGCACGTCTTTCTTCGTACTTGGACGCTGTGACACGCTTATACAAGGTCGATCACCTTGTGCCTTGTGTTTCGGTAACGCAAACTTTTCTTTGTGGACCCTCCCGGAATTTTTCGGACCGTGTTACTGGTTGCTGCTCCTGCATTGCCAAATAGATCGCTCGCACGACAGCATTATCACCTTCACTACCGTCACAGGTGTCCTGGCTGCAAGCCTTATTTTCTAGGGAATAACCCAGTGATAAAGCACGTGATGCATAAATGTTTTCGCTGATGCATATAGAAGTCATGAAGAGCACAATACCTTTATTGAAGTAAACATTATCGCGCCTACTTTCCTAGGGTTTGACGTTTTGGCGCATCTGCTTGGTCGGTCTTTCGGTGAGTAAAGTCCAGTTTACTGTTGCTCTACCTCCAGGATAGGACCGCGCTAGTCGATGTGCCGACCCCGGATACGGTGTCATAGCGAAAGGGGCCAAGCCCGTGGAGACGGTAAAAAGAGCTGTTACGTGGGTCGCGCGGTGGGCGGCCTCCACGTCTTGCCGTATTCACTTGCAGGCAAAACAATTGCCACGCTGCGGAACGCTGTGCAGAATATCATCGGTTGCACGGTATCCTTTTAAACTGCTTCACGAAAGCTTCTCTTCTCTGATTCCAGCCTGTGGGTTAGACCTGCGTAATTCCATCGCTGAATAAAACTTGCACTTGCTCCTCAAGGTTCGTGATGGTTTGCCGAGGAACGCGTTCATCACTGAAAGCTGTAGGACGTCTCTCGTAACGCGCACTTTGCCTCTCTGGGTCCCGAAAGATTCGCCTACTCCCCACAGCGTGTATGAACAGGATATTTCTTTTCTTATCGAATCAGCCACACACAATGTTTATGTTCATAGGTTCGCGATATATAACAGTTGATATAACGCAACACTTAAGAGAACACCTGGCCGCAGACGAAACACATTGCATCATTGCATCATGCCAATTCGCCCTTCCTTGTCATTCTTTTTTTCTTTTTTTTTCGCTGCTAAGCGCTCGGCTTTGGGAAGGAGCAGACGGGTGTTGCTTTGTATAGAAATGACAAAATAATAGGTGCACAATGTGACACTCAAAGTCATTTTTCTTAGACATTATTACTTTATTCACTTTGTAAAGTTTGCCGTTCGAGCGCCCCTCCTGACAGGAACGCAAAAAAATAAGAACGGCAATAATTCGGATATAAAAAAGGAAGCAAACGTCGTCGGAACAATGTTCTAATATTCAAAATATCAAGAACAACTTTTCTGTGAGCATGAACTTAGGTTGTCTGGTTATATAACTACCCCACACGAATACAAGCATATTTGCTATATTAGACGCAAAGTTTTGTGTTTAATAACAAAACTAAACTTGTAACAAAACTAAACGTTGTAACAAGCAACTGCGTCATGCTTGTTACAACGCTTGTAAAATTCACTATGAAATTGTTGTCAAGTACTTAGGCACAATGCCAGCTTTTGTACGGGTGACCAGGATCTCGTCAGGCTATTGTCTTTTGACTTGGCGTCCTGTTTTCATCGAAAAGAAATAAACTTTCCTTTTCGCTAGTGTTTCCTACAAAAACATTTCTCTAACTTAACCAACACTTTAACTCAAGAAAATATCTGCGTAATTAGCGCAGAAAACAAGAATGCTATAGTGCGGTTCTGCAATTCCTGGAAAAGCCGTACGCCCGCAATCCACTGAAAGTTGAGCCGCAGTTTCAGGAAACGACAAAAAGAAAGTAAAAAAGGAAACAAGCACTTCCAGAGGCCGGCATTATCGTACCGCTTCCAGCACTATTAAGAACCGTTCAGCCGGCAATCGAGTGAATTGAAAACTAAACGAGGAAACGAAAGTTCCGCGTGAGCCTGAAGCTCCGTACATTAGGAACACAACCTCGCGTTTTTGTTTTTCTGTTTCTTTTTTCACTATCTTCCTTCTGATCGAACAAGCTCAGATTAAACCCTAGTAACCGCGGCTGGTAGCAGTTCAGAAGCGTGCAGCAGACAACAATAAAATTAGAGGGAGATGGCGATGCGAAAGGGACTCCGGCGTAAATACGATCATTTAAGTTCTCGAGCCCGCTAAGCAGCAAGCAGGAAGGTGCCAGCAGTTTTACAGTGATTGTTAGCAAGGTATACCGTAACGTTAACTAGAGCGTGTTGTTATCACGTTTAGTTTCACCCTCGCTGCAGCATACACATGGCTCATCCTGCTGCAAATGCGTGCTCCTGTATGTTTTTTTTTTCTTAGACAACTTGCTCGGGCTTCAAAAAGCAAGGCCTCATAACGCATTATGTTTCAGTTTGCCCCATTCCACTATCCTCAAATTATCTTGGTGTATGTTTGAGTACGCCTTCTCTTCGTTTAGTCAAGTTAAGTTTATTGGAGCAGTCATGTTGGAGTTACATGGTAATAGTATAACAGCTAGAGGTACCAGAGTTTTGAAAAGAACTGCCAGGGGGACCTCCTATAAATACATAAATAGTGTAATTATAGAAAAACAGCAAAGATGTATGGTCATGTTAACAATAATAATAACAATAAGACAAGTTGATTATCTATAACAGGAACTTGGATACATAAGTTAAAATGATGCTAATTATTTAAAGAAAAACACGAAAAATAATCGAAAGCGTGTGAAGAAGCATAATAACAACGAATATCAACAAGAACAATCAACCTACATAAAAGACTGGCTAGCTGTCGAGCTTGTCATCGCGTGTTACTGTCCTCGTACCGAGATTATAGTCGGGAAGTCATGGCGTCGTGGGTATACCGCTGTTGTGGGCAGCACCTAACGATCCCGTCAGAGCGAGCCTGATAATCTAATATAATCTAATATTCTAACGCATATATACGCGGAGGCGCGTTGTAGAGTCACCATCTAGTTTTCTCCCACTGGGTGCATCGTTTGTGTGACTACACGAAACTAATTGAAAAAGAGCCCGTATCAGTAGTTAGTAAACCCCCGCAAATAATACTACAATGGAATCTATTCATAGGAATAGGACATACAATAGACGCCGTCTACGACGGGTCACCACTTTAGCAAAATCAACACTCGCAATACGTTTATGGAGAAATTATCCGCATCCAACGAAACAATTAGCGCAGTACTTGCGGCGTAGCGATTAAAGCCTGGCCTCGAAAGAGATCTTGGCCCAGAAGAATCGGGGATGAGGTGAAATAAAACTGAATTTAAGCGGAGCTAACAACAAAGCCGTGGTCTGCGGTATTCACGCAGAATATTCAAAGCCGCTGAGCATATTGGCAGACGAGTTATGCCCACCACGGTAATACCATCAGCGCAAAAGTGATTATATACGATACATTATACACACGCTGTTGTCGAAGTCCAACTACATACTGTCGAAGAAACCACCGATTCTGAACCTCATTAGCATGCCTAACGCCTGGCGCACCACTTACTAGAAGTGTGATTGTAGCATTAGTTGCGGTTGTCGTTAAGGTACGTTAAGCTACACACACCTACTCCTACAAAGAATTCAGAGTCCTGATAAGCAAGCACTCTCAACGCTACGACGTAGGAAGACCGTGAAAGCACAGTGTCTACCTCATGGAAGGGCATAGACATTACTGGACGACTTCTTTGAGGTTAGTCGAGATACAGCGGTAACTTCTTATAAAGGTTGGGTTTTCAAGCTCTGTAAGCACCGTTATAAACAGATTACATCGTGAAATGAGATACGGCTTATTTACCGCCCTGAAACACAGAGCTAGAAGAACCATTTATATGAATAGACAAAGTGGAACGGATCGGCATGTACGCATGTAATCAATCCAATTGCGTTGATGTAGCTCAAATAATCTTCTGAATTCTGGCGCTCATTATACGATATGTTATCGAATGAAAAGTTACTGCTTAGTGTGATAATCTTAGCACGCTTTCCTGATAGACCTTTTTGTGACGTTAGTGATGCAATAAAGAGGTTAGCACATATTTTTTGTTAACAGGCAGGATAAAACGCCCCGTAAGCTGTAAGTACTAAGTTGTCAGTAATCATACTCTCTTTGAGAAACTATGATAATTTGCACACAGCCTGGTTTTGCGACGTATTGCTCTTGCTATTCCACGTAATCTCAGACTGTGATTTTTCAAGAGACAGGATAAAATACCCCTGACGGATATCCGTGAATTCGCAATTATTCCCTCACAGGCTCGCTTTCGTGAAGTTTTCAATTTCCCTTGTTGAGTTGATCGTAGATTTTGAAAGAAGCAAAATAAGCAAAAAAAAAAGAACAGACTGCACCCCAACTTAAGAATAATATAAAAAAATACCTGACAAGCCAAGACTTTTTTTACACGTAATAGTACTCCCAGAATTGCAATTCTGGAAGAAAAAAAGTTCTGTTAAGGGATTGAAGTGTGCACATTGTTTTGTTTTCAATTTCAAGTTTATCAGATGCACATGCAAGTTCACGTGAATGATTTATGTGTGCAAAGCGTATACAAGAATGTACGTCACGGCGTGTCAGTATAACTCATTTGATGTGACCTGTATGACATGCGAGTGTACCTGCACGTCCAGCGACAACGGGAGCAAGGGTCTCTGTCGGGCCCCACGGCCATCAGCACTTGCTCCTCTTTCGGTAGTGGAAAGAAAGAGCAAACAGAAATTGAAGCCGGGGCATGAGAGAGGGAGACACTCAACGCGAATGCGCTGATGACCAAAGCCAACCGACGACAGCCGTTGTATGAAGCCAAACTGAGAAAGAAAAAGTCGTCAGCCGCCGTCATCACCGTTATAAGGCCATTGGCGGGAACAAAACGACACTCAAGATGTGCGCTACAAAGGAGCATCAATGTGAGTGTTCGAGGGAGAGGGAAGCTGAAGCGAAGAGAAAACAATCTAAGCATCAATGGGTAAGTACTGAAAGTGCACTTTCAAGCAGGGGAGAGCTTTCAAACGTAGCAAATGCCACACTTCCGCCCCCCCACCCCCCTACCGTGACGATTTCGCTTTCTTTGAGGCTGGTCGGGAGTGGCTCCTGTCGGCGACAGCCACGAAGCCGACCAAAGGAAGCTGTTGTAGTTTTAGTAGGCCATCCAGGGAGCGAAGGCAGGGTCGAAGAAGGCGTGACAGTCGAGAATGAAGGACAAAGTATCAACGACCGAAAAGGAAAGATGAAACGTAATAGACAAAAAAGAATAACCGATACAGGGCAAATTTCCGCTTCGTGACGCTGTCCTCACAAGCCCAACTCCAAAACGAATCTTTGAGGCGAACCGACACCGGAGTCAATGGCGTTTCCATTTGCCTCAACTCCGCAGTCGCTGAGCTTCGGAAAGTGCCGTAGACAGCGACACCAGAAGAGACAACACCTCACTGACTCCTGGTGTCACACGCTTTCCGAAACAGGGCCGCATTATGATTATGTATACGTGGGCATGGGCAGGTCATGTAATGATGAGGGAAGATAACCGATGGTCATTAAGGGTTACGGACTGGATCCCAAGGGAAGGGAAGCGTAGCAGGGGGCGGCAGAAAGTTAGGTGGGCGGATGAGACTAAGAAGTTTGCAGGGACGGCATGGCCACAATTAGTACATAACCGGGGTTGTTGGAGAAGTATGGGAGAGGCCTTTGCCCTGCAGTGGGCGTAACCAGGCTGATTATTATTATTATTATTATTATTATTATTATTATTATTATTATTATTATTATTATTATTATTATTATTATTATTATTATTATTATTATTATTATTGTTTGCTGCTTGTGTTGTTTTGTATATTGTGTGGCAATAAACATTATTATTATTATACGAGACGCGCACCATTACGTCCCCCGTTAACCGAACCATTTACGCGGTGGTGTATCCGCTATATGACAAATGTCGGCAGGCCCTTCATGTGCCAAGCAGCTTGGACGTGAAGACAGATAACAGGATAGAGATTCTGTGCACATCAGCCGCAACTGGATTCTGAGCGTAGCGTTGAGGTGCGCGTAATGAAACACTGAACAACGATGTGAAGGACACAGGTGTTTCTGTGCGCGATTCAATACCAAGTTTTGAGATGTTGCGTTGCTAGCCGAGCTGTGCGTGATAAAGCAGTGAACAACAACATGGATGACGCTTAGGTGTTCGTGTACGTGATAGACATGTGGACAATCAGTCGTTGAGTAGAAAGGTAAAAATGTAAATACAAAGAGAGAGAGGGAGAAAGAGAGCACAAACACCCTATCACTGCTGTTCATAACACAGGATAACAGTAGACATTTTTGAGCGCTATAGTCAATTGTGAGAGTTCATTGTCCTTAAGATTTTAAACATTGCCTTCGTAGTCGTCTACTGCGACGGCATGTAAGGTCGGTATTCCAAGATGTTTTGTTCTGACAATGGTCTGTCATCAATAGAAACTCACGCTGTCACAAGCTATTGTCTGTGTGCATTGTATCGAGGACAGCCACACAAAACATGTTGAATTGTCTCCTCGCGACCATAGCCATGACAAGTAACATCGTCGGCGATACCAATACGGAAGGTAAAAGCTCTACAGCGAAGCTCTTAGCCTGTCGACGCGCAGCATTTTTCGCGTCAACTTCGGTGGGCAAAAATGTGGGCCGGTCCCGAATGTCGTGCAATACCGGGCCGACCCATGGTGGAGGCGAAGCAGGCTTCAAGGACTCAGCAAAGTGAAGCGAAAAGTGCATCCATTCTTTGAAATCACGCATACAACATACAAAACAGCCCTCCTTTAAAGACAAGCACAAACCACGCATCCGATACACATAATCCATGATAAGGCGCTACTGATAACAATGCGAAACACGTAGCATTCCCAGCGTGCGTTTCCCGGTAAAGATTACTGTTGCGCCAGCTGCTGCACCGACTGCAGCAGCTTCCGACATGGGAAGTGACGTCACTAGCCTTTCGTAGATAAAAGAACCAGCTTAGCAACAGATTTCAATGTTGTTGCAGCACCGCCATGGGCGGTGGCGTGCTGTCAAAATTATCATTACTACCATTACTCTAAATTACCCCCATTACTACCATTTTTCTAAAACAATACAGCATTGCATACCCCCCTCAGCAGTTATAGCGGCGGTTTTCAATAGCTTCGCGGGACATAAAACTTTCGCAAAGCCGGGATGGCGAGGAGGAGCAGGAGTAACCTTTATTTTTGGACAACAGATTTGAGACGTAGGTCTCTCTACCTAGATGAGGGCCTTGAGCCCTTAGACCCTGGCGGCATCTTCGGCCTGCTGGATTGCTTTGAGCTGGCCTTTTGGTGCACAGCTGAGCAACGTGGTCTCCGACTGCACTCTGGTCTTGTTTACGTTGTTCTGTGTGGGTGTCCGAGGACAAGCCCAAACCATATCTTGTAGGTCCGCCCTTTTTTGACAGAATCTGCATCTATCCGTTTAAAGGTACGGGTAGTAGCGGTGGTAGGCCACCGGGTCCGGATATGTGTCTGGTTCATCATCATCATCATCATCATTATCATCATTAGCCTGGTTACGCCCACTGCAGGGCAAAGGCCTCTCCTATATTCTGGTTGGTCAACTTCTTTTTGTAAAGGCTACTCCAAGCCGTAGCCGACAAAGCAGGCTATCTTCGTGTCGGTAGATTCCTCCTGGGATGCAGAGGCGGAGAGAAGCATTCACTGTATACCATCAGTTATTCGAAAACGCTGGCATGTACCACACACAAAATGGGATGTTTCGTGTCAGCGAGCGAAGTACTCTAGCTGCGCCTGACCGTGACAATGGATTCCACTCTTGTACGCAGTCTTCAAGAGCTGACCGAACAGCGTTATGGCCATGATCGTTACCCGTAATGCCGCACGGACTAGGAAGCCATTGGAAAGTGCTATGGTGGCTTTCTTCGGTCAAGGTCTGGATGGACTTTGTGATCTCGCACCCCATTTGTTCGTGTGGTCCACGATGAGGGGCTCACAACAAACACTTAAGCGGCGCTTTCGAATCGCGGAATAAAGATCACCTTTGAGGTTATTCTCAGCTGGCGAGACATAGTCAAGCGCGAAGAGCTGCTATTTCCGCAGCTGTCGATGACATAAGGTGGCACGTCCTGAACATGAATGTGGCGATGCTTGCTGGGAAGGGATTCTCGAAAGATGTGTACCTAGTGTACCGAGGCAATCAGACCGTATTCATTAGGATTCAGCATGGAGAGTCAGTGGCGGTGCGGGAACACCATGATATGCATATATGTTGCTGAGGTGTCATAAAACGAGAACACGAGATTTTTTTTTCTTCTTCGTAGAAGCAGCTTTTCTCGAGGTCTCCCGCAGACTTCCGTTTCACGGAAACTACACCACTTGATATAACTCAACAGGGCACAAAGCGCGCGCGCGCGCACGCACACACGCACACACACACACGCACACACAAACACACACACACACACACAAACACACACGCACACACACACGCACACAAACACGCACACACACACACACACACACACACGCACACACACACAAACACACACACACGCACACAAACACACACACACACACAAACACACACACACACACACAAACACACACACGCACACAAACACACACACACACGCACACAAACACACACACACACACGCACACAAACACAAACACACACACACACACGCACACAAACACACACACACACACGCACACATACACACACACACACGCACGCACACACACACACACGCACACAAACACACACACACACACGCACGCACACACACACGCGAACACAAACACACACACACACACACGCACACACACACACACACGCGCGCACACACACACACACACACACTTACACACCACATGCATCTCTCAAAATCGTAGAAAAATGATTATGTTCTTGCACAGGTTTTGCAGCCAGTTCACACTTGATGGTCCGAATCGCCCGATATAACACTTAGTTCTGTTACGTGCCTGGTTTTAAACATCGCCCGACAATGTAGGCGATGTTAAAAACATGGCGGCTATGTCCCTGTTGCCGCGTGCAGTACGGCAGGGCATGGCGTTCGAGATTATCTTTCAGTAATCGCTGAGGGGGGGGGGGAGGGGTGAAGGTTGCGATGAGGACATCATATACGAAAACAAACTCGGAATTCACTAATCACTTATCACCCTTTTGCTTCTTCGCCCCGACAAAAGCCAAACCTCAGGCCAACGCTCTGCGCTTCATTAACACGACTCTCTCTCTCTCTCTCTCTCTCTCTCTCTCTCTCTCTCTCTCTGTTTTTCTATCTATCTATCTATCTATCTATCTATCTATCTATCTATCTATCTATCTATCTATCTATCTATCTATCTATCTATCTATCTATCTATTTTATCTATCTTATCTATTTTATCTATCTTATAAATCTATCCATGTGTCGACATACCTATCTTACAATACATCTGCATCTTTCCAATCAATCAATCAACCAATCAGCGCTCAGCCAATAACCTACGCCTTACAATAACCTTATCGTCCTCTCGCCCCGCTCTACCACAATATCGAACAAAGAACGCTCTCGGGCCTTTCGGCCCTCTTCCTTCCCCGTCACTCCTCCCTTCCCCTCCTAGTTGTTCGGCAGCGAAGCGTGATCGAGGAGATGTCACGCGCCAGGGTTCCTTCATTTAATGTGACGGGATCTCCGAGGAGACCAGCCTCTTGTCCTCCAGCCCTGGGGACTCGCGGGCACGGCGGTCGGTACGGAAGAGTGGCCGGCGTCGTTAGGCGACCGACCAAGCATCAAATTGGCCAGGCCTCGCTGCTCTGGCGTCTTCCAAGGAGCCACCGCGCGCCATCCGAGCTGAGACGTTGTTTTGCACTTTCCGACGTTGTCAAATCTCATACACTCCCTATCTCGTCCTTAATTGCCCAGGCGTTGGCGTGTGCGTTGCCACGAGCCAACACCCGCTCGGTCCTGATGATAAATGGTAATAAATACGGTGATAAATGCATGAATGAGACGTCAGTTTCTTTGTACGCCACCGAATTCGCTTTTCTAGCTTTTTTTTTTAATGTTAAGAAAGCCGCTATTTATATATGAGGCACACCGTAAAGGGGGGGGGGGGGTATAAATCTAAGAACACGAGCGTTCTTGCGTTTCGCAACCACTGAAATGCCGCCACCGTCGCTGGGATTGAACATGCGACCTCGACTTCAGATAGGGCGACGCCACAGTCGCTAGTCTATTGTGGCTGTCGCTTTTTTTTCTTTTTCTTTTTTTGTGAGTCATATCGGTGATTCGACACCACGTCACTTCACGGCTCGGTTAGAGACTCTTGAAGGTAAAATCCCCATGCGCACACTTGCTCAAATTTCATTTTATGCTCAAAATAATATTTGGTTGAGATTCACGCATTCGAAGAGATTAGAGGAAACGATGTGGCACACCAGGCAGCGCGCGCAGCTTTTCTTTCCGCATCTCTGCCTGGAGACAATCTTACTTACCCTGTATCGTCGTTCATTGCATTGCACCAGCCCGGCTCGCCTGTCGTGAATGTGACAACGACCTGCCAACGTGCGCATAGTTGCTTTTGTTGCACCCCCGCGCATTTCATCAAGCCGGAAGGATGTTACAGGGGTAACACTCAGTGACTTCGTAGGGCAGAGAGCAGATCGACTTCGCCTCGCTCAAACGGGCATGCTCCTCTCGTCAGCCAGGCTTTACCGTTACAAGTCCAAAAGTCGCGTCTGTGGATGTGCTCCTCCTTTTGGAGCCGTCCGAGTGAGGACGATTTGTTCCCATAGAGAAGACCGCTAGAAGACCATACCTCGTGCATTCGGGCGCACAGCGATTTCGACAGGTCTTTCTATAATACTTCCGGTAGTCAGAGGGACTTCACCGGTTATTCGCCGAGGGTAGGTCAGGGTGACCGGGCATAAAAACGTCTGCAACAAGATTTAATCCTAGACAAGGCAGAAATAAAGACGCGTATAAAAGAAAGCTCAGTCTGCAATGGCGCTTGTTTGTGTCTGTTCTTGCTTCTTGTCCGCTTTCTTCGCGCCTGCTACAGAATTACATAAGTGTTAGCGTGTGCCATTTTGGAAAATATGAGAAATGTGCCAAATTATACATCAGGAGTATACGTGCGTTTACTGTGCACATAATAGGAAACGTTCGTCTACATGCGCTCCGAAACTTGCAACGCGTTTCTTGTCGTAATGTGCAAACTATCGCTCACAAAGATATCAACTATGGTTGGTCCTGTTAGAATATCTTTTTATATTCTGCCTAATTGCATATTTAGCAACGATATTTGTTGCGAAAGCATTAAACTGCCCGTCGACTGAAAACGCGAGCGTGTCTAACAGCGAAACTTCATTTCATTCATATTTTTTATAGCGATGTGCAGTGCTTGCACGGCTGAGCGCAAGTGCACCAAGTCTTTCTTTCTCTTCCCTAACAATGTTCTCTTCACTTTTGCTGCCGTCTCCTACCGGAATGTTTTTGATGCGAAAGCATCAAATGGCCATTGAGCAAGAAAGACGGCGTCTGTTGCAGCGAAGTGGGACCTAAATTCCCATTGGCTGCGACGCCCGTCACGAGTGCACCTCGATGGAGCAGTGAAGGCGAATGGGGACGCATGTTGCCCTGTTGGCGCGCCAAGGTGTTGCCTGAGGGGAGAGGGTAACACCACGACGCAACGTCACCAGCGTGCCTCGACAGAGCATTTACGGCGACCTGACATGGCTGAGCGAGACGGGTTTTAGCTGACGAGGCACTGGCGTGACACGCGCGAGCGCTTGCCGCCATCTCACTCTCGGAAGCTGGCACGCGGTCCCCGCCATATCTATCTATCTATCTATCTATCTATCTATCTATCTATCTATCTATCTATCTATCTATCTATCTATCTATCTATCTATCTATCTATCTATCTATCTATCTATCTATCTATCTATCTATCTATCTATCTATCTATCTATCTATCTATCTATCTATCTATCTATCTATCTATCTATCTATCTATCTATCTATCTATCTATCTATCTATCTATCTATCTATCTATCTATCTATCTATCTATCTATCTATCTATCTATCTATCTATCTATCTATCTATCTATCTATCTATCTATCTATCTATCTATCTATCTATCTATCTATCTATCTATCTATCTATCTATCTATCTATCTATCTATCTATCTATCTATCTATCTATCTATCTATCTATCTATCTATCTATCCATCCATCCATCCATCCATCCATCCATCCATCCATCCATCCATCCATCCATCCATCCATCCATCCATCCATCCATCCATCCATCCATCCATCCATCCATCCATCCATCCATCCATCCATCCATCCATCCATCCATCCATCCATCCATCCATCCATCTATCTATCTATCTATCTATCTATCTATCTATCTATCTATCTATCTATCTATCTATCTATCTATCTATCTATCTATCTATCTATCTATCTATCTATCCATCTATCTATCCATCTATCTATCTATCTATCCATCCATCCATCCATCCATCCATCCATCCATCCATCCATCCATCCATCCATCCATCCATCCATCTATCTATCTATCTATCTATCTATCTATCTATCTATCTATCTATCTATCTATCTATCTATCCTCTCACCCAAACTAAGCTTATCTGGTGCGCGCGCCGGCCGGCCTTGGTGGTCGCTGCTGGTTCTTCGGTATCTCGTCGCGCAGGACGTCGGTGGCATGCGACATCCTTGATTTCTCAGCGATATCGTCCAAATGATTACGGTCTAGAGCCAACGTACTAGCGTATAAAGAGTAAAAAAAAATAACTCGCACAATGTTAATCGCAAAACTCGAAAAAAATTACTCGAAGTGCAAAAACTCGAAGGACCGCTTGGGGTCATTCAATTCGACGTTATTGCTTTTGCATTCGCAACTCATGAAGATGGCTTAGGTGTCCTCAGGCATTTTGAATCAACTTCGCAACTTTTGAAATTTCGAAAAAACCTCACCTCAGAAAATTGTAGAACATAGAGCGTGTGTCTGAGAACTGCTTTAGTTCCTACTTATACCGCGATAGCTTTCCTTCTGTGTCCTAAAGCTAGCCCACAAAATAAAAAAAATACAAGAGCACGTGACTACCTATTTGCTCACGGCTACCGAGTGCTTTCTCAAGCACGGCGCGTCTAAACGAACAGGGCGTTTAACCCGCTGAGGTGCGATAAGGCAAGCCGAAAAATCGAAGTCCATGACGTTTCTCGCTTTCGTAGCAAAAGCAAAATTCGCAGCGTTTTATAACCGGCATTATCATCGTCACCGTAGTCGTCATCGTGATTATCATCATCTGCCAAAATGATGTCCGCAGTAGGAAGAAGGCATCTCCCAGTCATCTCCAATTACGTTTGTTTTAGTTTACCCATCGCAAACCGATTGAAAACATCCCCGTTGTCTAGCAATCTTTTTCAGCGGCTATGCACCCAACGTTCAAGTGCCATTTGTTCATACGTAGCACCTAGGAAGGCACTTTCATCGTGATGGCAAAACGGGTAGTTACACTTTTTACCCATTGTTGATTTGCCCTTTCCCACAAAACAAAGTGTTTTGTCGATGTAGGCGAGTTACGTATATGCTTACTCGCTTCATTTTAATCTGTGTAGTGTTTCCTGAAAGCATGCTTCTCCACTTCAACACCTGTCACGTGGAGAAACAAAGTGTGGCGAACAATTTTGGAGATGCATACACGCCAGTACAGCACTACCGCCTGCAAAATGAACAAGAACGTGGATAGAAACATTAGGGTAAGTACCAGGTGCCACCATAAAGCACAAGTAATTGAGGTATCAGCAGCCAACTAATTAGCAATGACACGCTATCCCGAATGTCATCTCCAAGCTGAAAGCTCGAAGTACCGCAGCAATACAGTAAATATCGCAGCCCTACCCATCGGTTATAACCTACACTGCTTCTTTCATGTCAAAACAACCCTATCGGTGCTTTCATTTTACTTAAACTACTGCTGTAAACAACCTGTTAGCCCGATTATATGCGCCATATTGCTTTGCGCCAAATACGTATGCACTCATTTCGTGCATTAAATCCCAAAGACAACCAAAAAATAATTTTTTTTTATGCGAAGCATATTACGAGAGCTCAACCCAGCTCCTCAGGCGCGGCGGTGTCGCCTTCAATACCACGTGACACCGTGACGTCACGACAGAGGAGAAACGGGGCTCCAACTCGCGCCGTCGCTCGCGGCGGTATATAAGCAGCTGCGCTTGCCTCTGCTAGACACTCACTAGGTGAGATGCCTCCTGGAGACAGAGCTGCTCGTTGGAATGAGAAGCGAAGGTTGCGGCGTGCTACAGAGACTGATTTTTTAGGTGGCTTTGGCTTAACTCTTGCAAGGTGGGCTGGGTGGGAATGGAAGCAGGGTCTCCGGAGTGTGAGACGGAGACGCTACCACTGAGCCACGAGTACGATGCTTCAAAGCGGTACAAAAGCGTCTCTAGTGAATGCGGTGTTGCCTTAGAAACGAGCTGTTTCTAAGGCTCAGGCGTGCGTCGCTTGCTCAGGCGCACATTTCGTTGCCGCGCCGAACGCTGCGTTGCTCGACGCTCACCGCGTCCAATGCGGGGCGCGTAGTCGCTGCGCCGTAGCCCATCGTCTTACACCCCTTGGCGGGTCGACGGGAACGCTGTTGCGTTCCACTCTTGAAGTCGAAGCAGAGTAACGCATGAGTTGTTTCTTCGTCTAGCCGAACCAAATATAGCCAAGCAACAGCAGTTCACAAGGCTAAACAGTGGTTCAACAACTAAAATAAAGGCTAGTATGCTTCGCATCCTGGGCTTAACCTTAGCTAAGCCACAGCCATTTTTTTTTTACTCTTTTTAGCAATCACGTCTTTGCACCGCGTCAGTAAACGCGAAACAAATCGTTCCTCTCTTCTGCGGGATTATCACACTTCTGTCTCCTCGGAAATTTGGAACTGTCCTGAGGTACTTCAGTAAGAGAACGCTTACAACTTTCAATTTAGTGCTTTCTTCTGCGTCGCCTCAATCGGGTTATAAAGAGCGTGAGTTAGAAAGAGAGAGAGAATTTCAAAAAAATAACACTGAAAAAAAAACTATTTTGCTCCTATGACTGTAGGCCTTTCGATATCGCGTTAAGCGAGTTATTGCATGAGTGAAGCTGGTTGAAAGCGCCCGAGCACTCTACTATAAAAGACCTGACCCAGAACCCTTCGGAGAAGGCGATGGCTACAAAAATCATCCAAGGCTTGTTCAACGTTCCGGCCCCAAGAAGAAGCGAATGGGAGGAGGGAGGGAAGTGCCTGAGAGAGAAGGAGATTCTTGATGGGAAGGAAAGGTTGGGGTAAAGTGCAGCGCAGTAACTGTCTCTCAGCAGAGGACACCTCAACCGCGCTGCACAGGGGTTAGGAAATGAAAGTAGGGGGAGAGAAAGAGCACCAGAAACAGCAGAGCTAAAGGCGGTCGGCGAGGCCGACAGCCTCGGCGAATGTCAGGAGCGCACGTAGAAGTGTCCTGTGTCGTGAAGGGCAGCCCGAGGGGTGCAGGAGTTCAGTCACGGTGTCGCACGGCAGGCCGTGCCCACGGTAGACACGGGCAAGGGACGCGCGCGCGAGCGAAAAGTTGGGGCACTCACACAGCAAGTGCTGGAGTGTCTCGATCGCGCCGCAGTCGCCGCAAAGGGGAGAGGGGGCTCCACGCAGTCGATGCCGCCGGAAGTATGGAAGTCATGGGGAAATGGGGGAGGGGAAAACAGGGGAAAAGGGGAGAGCAAGTGCGAACTAGCTCAAATGGATCGGCAAGAAGCGAACGCAGCATCCACGAAAAAAGGTCAACGGCGTTGGAAGTTGTCCATTTCGCGATTGGACGTCAGGAAAGCGATTGTTTTAATTTTTTTGTCTCATTACATTTGAACATTTTTTTTTCGGGTATACGTGATTCCCAGAAGCAGGACACGGTCGACATCGCCATTCTCAGACGGAACAACGGCCTGGTAGAAAAGGAGCGGGGCTTTAATTGGCCACTCCGACGTGGTTGGAAGCGGCCGGATGGAGGGGTTCAAAAAGTCAAAACCACCCCGAACTCCCTGAAACCGCACGATTCAATCAATCGCTCCCATTACGTTCAGTCGAGTTTCGTCTTGGAAGAAAATGCGACGAAAAACGGGGGGGGGGCACAACTTTCTTTTTCACCTGCGCCGCCTGTCTCAGCTGATCTTACCTATCAGCAATGCGATGGAAGGAAGCCACAAATTTCTAGCTGGTTTGAGGACCCCTCTTTGAAACAGACGCGGGAGTGTAGGAAAATATCCTCGTACGTCGATAACTGCTACAGGCTCATCCGACACCGCGAAATTCGAGCTCCGACACGGAGCGCGAGCACTTCGTATCTGCTCTACATTCAACTAGAATTGAAGCAAGGTTATCTTTGCCTATCATTCCATGCTTCCACCTGGGTCGGTCGTATTCTCTCCCAGTATATTTCAATGGAAAGGAAAAAAACAAACGAAGCGCCTCCGGCAGAAGCATTCGATCGTCGACCCTTCAGCGCAGCAGCACGGGACTTGTTTTTCTTCCCTAGCGAAATGACGCGCCCCACCCTGAGGGACCGGCCAGGAATCGGGTGGTGTAGATACCATTATTGTTAGCATCTTTTTGTTGTTGTTGTTGTTAAGCAAGATACGGTGAAATGAAAAATTGGAGGACACTTAAGCTTCGCCTTCAAGAGTGGGACGCGACAGCGTTCCCGTCGACCCGCCAAGGGGTATAAGACAATGCGCTATGGCACAGCGATCACTTACGATGCGCCCCGCATCGGACTTAGCGCCCATCTATCACGCGGTGAGCGTCGAGCAACGGAGCGTTCGCCGCGGCAACGAAACGTGCGCCTGAGCGAAAGAAACGAACCAAAGAACTCGGTGTCTCGGAGGGGAAACGGCCTACGCCAGCCAAACGTCGTGATCGGCACGCGCAGAGAGATAGATAGTAATCTAAACCGGAAGCACGGCGAAGCGTCGTCAGGGGAGAGGGAGTCCCGCGACGCGCCTGGCAGCGGTCCCAATGCGCGCGCGGCGCGCCTCCTGTCGGGGCAGCGCCGTACATTGAGAGGAGGGGGTCTTCTGTGTTTGCCGCAAGATGGCTCTGCGTGTGCGGAAAGCGCAGAAGAAATTCAGCGGAAACGCACTTCGCAACTCGTGTAATTGTGACTTCTGTACGTTACATGTTCATAATTACCGATATACACCGCAGTATAACTTTCCACGGCTCGTTTCGAAGGCAACACCGCATTCACTAGAGGCGCGTTTGCACCGCTTGGAAGCATCGAACTCGTGGCTGAGTGGTAGCGTCTCCGTCTCACACTCCGGAGACCCGGGTTCGATTCCCACCAGGCCAATCTTGGAAGTTGCTTTTTATTTATGAAGCGCCTGCCGTGATTTATCGCTCACGGTCAACGCCGCCGACGCCGACGACACCGGCTTTTCTGCGACACGAGCTCCTTAACGCTATCGCGTTAATAAGTGCCTTGTAATTGCGACATAGCGGTGGTCTAACCATTAGGCCCCGACCACACGTGCGCTTGTGCGGCGCAAACATCAACCAGCACTTTCAGGTGGCCGCCACGTTTTAACGCGATAGCGTTAAGGAGCTCGTGTCGCAGAAAAGCCGGTGTCGTCGGCGTCGGCGGCGTTGGCCGTGAGCGATAAATCCCAGCAGGCACTTCATGAATAAAAAACTGGCTGTGGCTTAGCTAAGGTTATGCCCACGATGCGAAGCATACTAGCCTTTATTTTAACGCGACAGCGTTAAGGAGCTCGTGTCGCAGAAAAGCCGGTGTCGTCGGCGTCGGCTCAGGCATGCGGCGCTTGCTCAGGCGCACATTTCGTTGTTGCGCCGAACGCTGCGTTGCTCGACGCTCACCGCGTCCGATGCGGGGCGCGTAGTCGCTGCGCCGTAGAAAGGCCACCTAGAAACAGTCTCTGTAGCACGCCGCAACCTTCGCTTCTCATTCCAACGAGCAGCTCTGTCTCCAGGAGGCATCTCACCTCGTGAGTGTCTAGCAAAGGAAAGCGCAGCTGCTTATATACCGCCGCGACGCCGCGAGTTGGAGCTCCGTTTCTCCTCTGTCGTGACGTCACGGTGTCACGTGGTATTGAAGGCGACACCGCCGCGCCCGAGGAGCTGGGTTGAGCTCAAGTAATATGCTTCGCATAAAAACAACTTACAAGATGGGCTGGGTGGGAATCGAACCAGGGTCTCCGGAGTGTGAGACGGAGGCGCTACCACTCAGCCACGAGTTCGATGCTTCAGAGCGGTACAAAAGCGCCTCTAGTGAATGCGCTGTTGCCTTAGAAACGAGCTGTTTCTAAGGCTCAGGCGTGCGTCGCTTGCTCAGGCGCACATTTCGTTGCCGTGCCGAACGCGGCGTTGCTCGACGCTCACCGCGTCCGATGCGGGGCGCGTAGTCGCTGCGCCGTAGCCCATTGTCTTACACCCCTTGGCGGGTCGACGGGAACGCTATCGCGTTCCACTCTTGAAGGCGAAGCTTAAGCGTCCTCCAATTTTTGATCACGATGATCACTTTCAAAGTACTACATATACCCACAACGGGGGATCGGCCAAGAAAGGATAAAAAAAAATGATCGCCGAGTCTTGATTATTACGATTCCCGTGCGTTGGCACGCGGGAATCAAATCACATCTCCGACATCCATAGTTATCACTCTAGTTGCATGCAGAAAGTTTCTCAAAATATTTCAACCTCCGCATAAAGAAACATGAAGATTCAAAGCATCTTCGCACAATTTCCTGTTCTCGGCATGCCTTTTAGTGCCGTGATGAGAATAAAAACTTGAAAGGTAATTATTCCATTTTTTTTTTTATTTCCAGTATCAAGCAAACAGGAATACCGCGTGCAAACGGTATACCTGTTGACAGGGGCGTCGCTGTACGGACACACCGTGCGATTCAGTCGAAAGTCAGTGACGAAGCAAAACACGCAGTAAACGTATTAGCCATCAAGAAATGTGTTACTACATGCGCAGGCACTCCGGTTATTTGAGAGAGAGAACGCTATTGAACGCTTTCCTCTGCGCGTGATGATTTGCGCGAGTTTGTCTCCGACCCTAGGCCCAATCAGTTCTCTTCTGTTTTCTACCCACGCGCCTTTCGTTACAGTAAGCGAAAGTAAAAAGAAAACGACACATGTTCACCTCAACGAAAAAACAAGGACGGAGAACAAAAACGGAAAAAGGAAGGAGGAGCAACATTGCTAATCCTCGTACGGCTTCCCTCGGTATCGTTGCGATGTTGACTTTCCGCGCCGGTTGATCGCATGGCGGTGTCCGCTTCGTCTGCTCGAAAGACTGAATACGAAGCGCAGCGACAAAGACACCAAACATAACCAACTGCCGCACGAGAACAGCTGAGCCGAGCGGGACGAACGATGCGACGCTAACGAGGCAGCAGGCTCCGCCGTTCCTTCTGCGCCAATCCGAATCACAAGCGCAGAAACGGGGACTATGACAACAAAGAAAGAGACAGAGAGAGAGAGAGAGAAGAAAAAACGAGCGCGCTTCCGTTTTGGATGGCAATCCTCCCAATTAGCGTCATCCAAGCCCTTCGACTTGAGCCTCCGCTGCGCTACCCTGTCTTTCTGTCCGTTTTAGCGCGCTCCGACTTACTCCCGTTCGCAGAGACGTCGCCCACAATTGTGCAAGGAGATTGAGATCTCCCCCTGTTGTGTTTTGGTAACACGCCGTACTATAGGGGTTATTGTTGCGTACAGCTCACAAAGTGCTCCGTGTGCGAGCAGCCGCTGTTTAAACCCGTAGACAGTCGTTTGAAAGCTGCGCAGCATTTGCAGCGTCAACTGTGCCTAGAACATCGGCAACCGCGTGAAGAACCACACTTCTACATGCTGCACCGAACTAATGCGGAGTTGTGCTGCCAGGGACAAGGAGACTTGATCATGATCTGTATGCATAACTTTAGGTGCGTGCGCATGATTTGCGTTTGCTACGTGCGCGTATCTGCGGCCAGCGTGTTACGTCACCTTTATACACGCGTACGGAGTCGCATACCAGGCCGCCAGCTTAGGTATCTCGCCGTATTCGCCAATGTTTATTTCGTTCGTTAAGAAGAGCACACCGTTTCGAGTTCCATACAGAACACCAACTGAACACCAAGCGAAAGCAACCAAAGCACACCACTGCATTTGTTAATTGTGTCCGCGCGTCCTTTCTTGGACGCTAGTGGTGGTCCGCCGACATCATCCTCAGCAGGCCACAGCTTCCGATCATCGTCATATGGCGAATACAAACAACACTCTGCCGCTGGGAGTCAAACTCATGCCAGTGCGACAACGGCAAGGTAGGGTGCCTAAAGTTTGCACGATGTTTGTTTCGCGAAAAAGTCGAATGTCAGCCCGGGTTTTGGCGTGCATCTGTTAAACTAGCGCATCACTACATGTCGGTTGTTTTTTGTTTCTTTTTCTTTTCTGCATGGTTGGTGAACCTTGTGAAGAAGGCGTTTAAACTGCTTTCTTTCTCGCCAACCGCACTTTCATGCGCAAGAAAACTGCAATACAAAAATCTATTCATTAGTGCATGCAGCGCGTTCTAAATACAAGATGTGCACAAAAGCACAGGGAATATTCCTATTTTTTTTTTTGTTCTCACACATCGCATCCCGTAAGCTTTTGCTCTTCCGGTACTCCTTTCGAGCAGGACGCGCCAACCACTGAAGTATCGCGCACAGCTTGCTCCCTGCAATTTGTGCGGGGCTTTGTGAACCGCACGACGACTATCAGAGTGCTCTGGAGGGCAGATAAGGCAATGTTGTATCCAGCAAACACGGCGCTCAGCAAATCGTAAAAAAGTAAGTGTTTGGTTTTCTCATAGAATACAGCGCTCTTACTTAGAGAGCAAAGACAGCACGCTGCTTGGCGTGGTCCACTGTAATAGCTTGCCGCTATCGCAGACAGCAAGCTTAGAGCCGATGTCATTGCTGAAGTCGGCAGTTTTCTTAATACGCAGCATTCTTTGCCTCAATCCAAACATTTCCCGCCAGGTAGATTCTTGTCTCGCCTATACGCCTGTACCGGTGCTCTAACCATTAAGCCACGATTGATCGCACATACTTGATCTCTTTTGCCAAAGCTAACCAGCTCTTTTGAGACGTTTCGTTAGTGGGTCACGTGCCCCTCTATCGCTTCTTCGCTCGTGACAGCTATCGCTCAGGCGCGCCATGTTCGACTGCACCCCAACCATTGGGATCGACCTGCATTCCCCAGTCCTCTTCTCGTAGCCGCTAAGGCCATGTATAAGCAGTGTGACGTAAATAGTGCCAGTTCACAGACAATTGTACGCATAGAGAGGAATAGATTTATTGACAGGAAAGGCAGAAAGGTCGACCTAAACCAGTACCCTCTAGTCTGCTATATTGTACTGGTGAGGAGGGAAAGAGTGAAACAACTGGGTTGAACAAACGATGGGCGGAAGAGAAGGAACGAATGCTTATGTACAGTCGACCAAAAAAGTTTACGGACCATAGGGTCTCAGAAAATGCGAAATATACGAGCAGCCTTTAAAAAACGCCAGTAAAACCATACATCACGATGTTGTTCACATATACCGGTAAAGGCTGTAAATGGGAATACCAGGCTGCGTTTTGAGGATGCGGAGATATTCAGATTCTCGTCAGATCGCTTGGTCCGCAACCTTTTTGGTCGACTGTACATCGACGGAGGGCCCACAAGAGCCGCGCGTCAAGCTTTGTGTCATGCGGGAACTTTAACTGCGCTGCCGTTGTGTGCGTCGCAGTTGCAGTGCCAGGCCACAGGCCGAGAATCATCCACGTATGACAGCGCGCACGAGTACCTATGAAAAACTAGTGCAAACGGGTGAAAATTCTCATGGCCGGGAAAAATATTGCACAAAATACGCGTACATACATACGGCTCAAACGAAGAATTCTTGTGGCGAAGACTAGAATAAACATGAAGAGAAGCCAGAAGCGGAAGCAAACAGCCCGCAGCTGCGTTTAATAGAAGTGCTGGCTGATTAAACGTAAACTAAAAGAAACGGATAACGCGGAAACTTACATGTCAGAGCCAGACGCGAGCTGCGTTTAAAACAGATGCGTATATCGGCTAAGCAAGCGTTGCTATAGAAGCTTGGCGGTTGCGTGCTTCTTTCTTCGTGTCGGCAAAAACAGCGAGAAGAGTTTTCCTAGTAAAGCTTTTCCCCTTTTTAACTGCTTGTTTAGAAAAAAGCACAGCGCTTTGTTCTGAGAGTGCCTGCCAAACGCAGCCCAGCCCATTCTTATTCTTCTGATTATTTCCGTCTCATGGTCCGGATCTGCCGTCACTACCTGCCCTAAGTAGATGTATTCCCTTACCACTTCCAGTGCCTCGCTACCTATTGTAAATTGCTGTTCTCTTCCGAGGTTGAGAATTCATGCTTCTGTTCCTTAGTAGCGCACCCCAAAAGAAGAGAACAGTACCGTATTCCTGAAAAAAAGCGACAGCCAGACAGAAGAAGAAGACGCTGATAAGGAATGTGCAACGAGAAAAAACGACTTAGGCTTTAGGGGACGTGAAGAAATGCTAGGATGTGCCAAAAAATGTCGCAGTTCGGCGTATATGTGGAAGACATATAAGCACATAAATAAACGAAACACATGAATAAATTTTGTTCCGTTAGGGGGAATAAAACGATGCGAAAGACTCAACCGCAGGGAAACGTGTTGTAAGAGAACGTCCCGGTAAGAGACAGAAGCAAAAGTAAGCAGTAAGTTGTTACCGACGCGAAAGAAAAACTTGGCGCACTTTCGCTGACTCATGCAAGCAATGCCCATCGTTATAAAAAAAATACGAACGAAAGGAAGTAATTGTCAGGTGCGCCAAATGTACTATATATATAGCTAAGAAAACTGAAGATCGAATTCACGAGTCGATCCACGAAGAGTTAACGGTAAGTGTGATGCGGGAAAATTGATGGCCGATATGGTACCTCTCTTCTCCTTCCCTCCGTCCCCAGAAATCACGCTCATAAAAGCGATGAACGAAATTAACAGACTCGTCGAGTTTCCCACAAAGCCCACATTAAGGACAGTGTCAAGCAGCCGTGCCAGCTAGCGTCTTCAAACAGGTCACTAGCGTTCGTGTTTGTTTACTTGAGTTCTGAAACTTTGAGAACCTACTTCGCCCTCAGCTGCTGAGTCTGGCCGTCCTATCAAGGTTCACTGCAACTTCGTTGATTAACTACTCTGCAAAGTTTGTCCCCACACTTCTACTCGCCCGTGAAGATGCCTCAAATATTACTTCCAGTGACGCCTCGAGTGTAGCATGGCTCGATGGATACGATCGCCTAAATTTCTCGCAATTCTGCTAATTAATTATGGGATTGCCGCTCGCACCATAATTATTAGACTAGATTCGCCAGCATACAAACGTGCTAAGCTAATTATCCGTAAATCTGCAACAATGTGCATCTTGTGAACTGTATCTGTAGGTTTTTTTATTTTTTTTATCGTCCCTGCAAACACCGAAGGCCAAAGGGAGGAGTGCAACGCAGCAAAGCCAGAATGAGCGGTTTGCCGCTGAAGCTTTTAATTGGTTTCCCTGGGGAATCATACGAAGAAAATGGTAGAAGCAACGCCGCAACTTTCAGGCTGTGCTAGAGACCCATGACCAACGTATTGTTGGGAGAGAGGGTCCTTCTCTTGTGCATACGTGTTAAGCAGAGGCATTTCAAAGAATAAGACCTATACATCATAAAGAAGCTGTGGTGACTTTGTGACGGAGTGTCAGGAGGCGCGAGAAAAATCTGCATCTCTTCAGTTTCCATTGTTATGTTTTCTTCATTAATCGGTTTCGCTGCGGTCCTTATCGCAGAGGATTGCCCGTAGAATTTCTTAGTATGTGCTGTGATGTCCCTGTTGACATTGAGATGCCCCCTCCCCCCTCCTTTGTTATGTTCAACACGATAGCTCCCACATCTCGCCTTCTTTATTCGTTGCTCTTAATCGTATGAAAGCGAAACCTGACAGACGCTGCACGTGTTACAATAGAGCAATAGAATACGCTGAGCACGTGCCTTTTCATTTGCATGTCCAGCAAACTTCCAGACGAGGCAAAGCGCATTTCTGAAAGATGTGTGTTTCAGGCGGAAGTATAGTGGGCCCCGTCTCCGATGACTTGCTCGGTGCCCCGCGCAAGTCGTTATCTGAGCAAAGCATTCATTAATACTCCCTAAGTATCTACTGATACTGACGAGGTATCAGAATAACGAAACAGACAAGTACTGGCACGTGGGCATGTCTGTACAATCGTGGTGCGGCAAATAATTGAGTAAGAGCCGGTTGGCACAGGTTTAGGCGGTAAGGGCTCTTGCAGAGTTGGCCCAACAGTTCGAGCGACAGGAACACTATATATATATATATATATATATATATATATATATATATATATATATATATATGTGTGTGTGTGTGTGTGTGTGTGTGTGTGTGTGTGTGTGTGTGTGTGTGTGTGTGTGTGTGTGTGTGTGTGTGTGTGTGTGTGTGTGTGTGTGTAGGCCGAACTGTCTAATAACTTCGTTTCCTTAATAAAAGACGCATGTTCAGACAACTTCACATCTCTCAAACACGTTTTTCTTTTTTTTCTTCCGAGCGAGCCTTCTGGCCGGCAGGACACCGCTCTCTGTCGGGGTGAATAACTTTGTGCCGTGCATTTTATTTTGTGCTTGCGTTAAATTCCCCGTGGCGACAGGAAGCTCCCCCCCCCCCCTTGTTGCTTTCCTTGATTAAATGAAACTTTTAGGAAAAGCCGTGGGAAAAAAACTTCCGCGCAACACAAGACCAGCTATGCAGTATTACTGTCGTTGTCACACGAGTTTCGCGAGAGAAATAGAAATGAAACCTTTCGATCGAACTTTCAGCGCCCTGCGAGAAATCTCATTTTGAAGACGCGAATGTGGGCGCGTCGAAAGAAAGGCTTCCCGCGCGTAGGCGCGCCTGCAACGTCTCTTCGTCGATTGATTCCTAATCTTAATTCGAACGTTGTTCGAACGTCGACTCGGTCTCTCCTGCTCGTTGTTGTGACGCTCTCGAAATTCCCGCTATTTCTTCGATTCCGCCACCATAACATTCCCTAGGGGAAGCTAGACTCCGAAATAGACGGCGCCTTTCGCAGTACAAGTCGTAGTATTGCTAAATTCAAGTTTTCCATTCGCACTTCAGCTCTATACTTTACCTTTTGTTTTTTAACTGTATTCGGTTCTATGTAGTTTATCTTTTTTTTTTGTCACACAACACACTCTCAATACGCCACTCATTCTTGCGTCGCGACTGATTTATGCCTTTGCAGAAATACAATCATGTTTTATTGATACTGGAAACATTGGTTGCGCTTACTTGACAATCACATGTAAGAAGACAGGACAGGCGCCTGTCTGTTTTGCGCCTGTCCTGTCTTCTTACATGTGATTGTCAAGTAAGCGCAACCAATGTTTCCAGTAACAATGAACCAACTTGCCCAACAACGCATCCTGCACAACTTCATGTTTTATTGAATTGCACGCGACGACTATAATAACTTCCTGAGTTCTCACGATCACAGATATTTTATGCCGAATGTTTCATGACGCAGGAATAAATAAGCAGCAATTGTCATTCGACTACTGCCAAACGTGAGGTATCTATCATAGCAACGGAGTTGGAGTGTTTCTTTCTCGGAAAAGGGCTCTCCAAATTGAGCCAATAAATTTCTTCAGCCCGTCGGCACCTCTTTCGTGTGCACTATTTTGTGTCTCGCTGCATTTTCATAACGGTAAAAAATCAATTTCGGGCTAGGAATAAGGAGAACCGTAAAAAATACTAATTAATAAAAAAACTCAGTGTTTTTTGCGCTTTGTGAAGAAGAATGACCAGCGAAGCTGCGTCAGTGGGCCCCTTAATGGCGAACCGCACCTCCATCGCAGGACGGCCCGGCATTGCACATCTTTGGGTTATACCCACGTATGGGGAGCGCTTAACCCCTGCTTCAACTCCGCCGCGGATCGGCCCAGCATTTGACGATCTTCGGGATCGGCCCACGTAGTTTTGTGTCAACAGGCGGACGCGATCCCGGGGGAACTAGCGCTTAACAGCTTCGCTGTAATTCACTGTAAGATTGGTAAATTCTTTCTGTTTCTTAATTAATTAATTAATGACGACGACGAATGCTGGAACAGTTTCACGAGCACGTTCGCGCGGTAGCGCCGAGGGACGCCAAGTCAGCTATGGAAGACGACTAAGACGCTGGAGCCAATCGTGATGATGGTAGTTTTGTGTAGACGCACGGACACGATCTTGGGGGAAGTAGCCCCGTACAGCTTCGCTGTAAAAGAAAACTGCAAGGAGGTGTGCAGTGTGAGCCTCGAGAAACTTCTGTCACAGAGTCACCAAGAAAATTTTCTTGGCATAAGAGAGAGAGAGAGAGAAAGGCAAAGGAAAGACAGGGAGGTTAACCAGAGATTCCGGTTGGATTTCCGGTTGGCTACCCTGTACTGGGGGAGGGGTAAGGGGAAGCGATAGGTGAGAGGGAGAAGGATAAAAAAAAGAAAGTACACACACACGCACGTACACACAAACTGTTTCTGTGGGCACTGCCACGCAACCCGCAAAGGCGTTCCTACTGTGATGCACTGCACCGTACAATCCTGAGTCACACAGTGAAGTCACAATCTGTCAGAAAGTCCAGTGTCTTTTAAATACCGCAGCAGCGCCTTCATAGCCGATCGCGCTGATGTTCGCGTAGGCCAGTGTCCAAGGATCTTGTTTACTGACAGTGGGCGCTTGTCCAGTTTGTCTAGGGTGGCTGAGAGGCCTGCTCTTTGCGGGTTGAAACGAGAGCACTCACAATTCTTGGCATAAGAGAGCACATATGCACGCAGCCTGAGGAAATGGTAGAGTGCGGCGATATTCTTCAGTACTGCCGCTGCTGAGAGCAAGTTCATAAGGACATCGGTGAGTGAATCAATATTTTAACCTGAGCGCTTGGCGCTACGTGGCACGTACACACTACGCAACGCCGAAAGGCACCCGTTTCTAAGCTCCGGGTCTAAACCCGCAGTGGGTTCGCGAGATGTTCGGCAGAGAAACACGAGGCCACGTCAGAAGCTTGGAACAGGCAGCAAATGGTGATCTTAAAGCGTGTTCTTATGCACCGCGCCGATCATGGCAGCAGAGCCCTGGGCCTCCCGACACACGTGTGAACGCGGCAGTTTTAGCGACGGCGCAGGGTTGCCAGCGTGATGGCATCACAGTTAGTGGATTTTCTTGTTGAAAACAGAGTGTCGATTTAGCGTCCATTTAGGTATTTCGGAGCCGTCAAGCGAAAAATTTCAATTAAGGCCTTTCTGTGAGAGGAAGCCCTAAAGCGAGAACCCACCAGTGACACATTAAAACTTCTTTCTGGGCGAATTGGTGCATACTTGACATAAAAAATTGTAACAGCGCAAACACATGCAACCACAAAGTACCAAAGACAGCGCTTGTGTCTCGTTTTGGTACTTTGTGGTTGCATGTGTTTGCGCTGTTACAATTTTTACACCAGTGACACAACTAGATGTGAGCTCTATCTAGCACGCGTAACATCACTTAGCCCAATATCTATAGCACAATATCATTTCTAGTGCGATATCCCTTCATGCCAACCGAGAACATTGCGTTGAAACAACGCTAAAAATTACAGCGTAAGGCGGCAACATTCTTTGTTTCCTAAAGTCGTTTTTAGGAACAGAGATAAAGCAGTTTTGATATTTATTTTTCACCCCCAATATTCTTCCTTGACTGTCGTACGCAAGCAATCTCGCCGCAAGTCTTCAATCAGCGGAGTAGTAAGAATAGGGCGTGCCTTCCAGACTTAATTTGAGCAATATTTACGAAGCGTCAGGATAGTTTTAAAAGTAGAGCTCTAGAAGTTCGACAAACAGCTTGCCGACGACCTGTAAGGCAAGACTTGTTGAGACAGTCAATGAACAGCAAATTCGAGATGCGAAATATGCGAGATGCGAACAGAGCCAAATATCTCATTCAAGAAGCAATCAATAACAGATGCAGTTGCCTTCACAATTTACCAAAAATCCTTCCGTGGGTTCAAAACGGGAACACGCATGTGAGTGCCGGAATTGTCAGTTTCCATAATGGCCGTCACTGCTTTCTTGCAAAAAACGATGTTGCTGAATCAAGAGACGTGATGAATGAAGACACGTCTATAGGCGCTGCACGGAAGTACACGAAAACCGCTCCAAAATATAGACATCTTTAATTTAAATTTTATTTGTTAACTTAGTGATTTCTAGTACACTCGACAGGAAGAAGGAACTGCAACCACGTAGCCTAAAAGAGGACACTGACCCCGGAAGTGTATGCGCCGGCATAATATCATAGGTCCTCGCGTTCACAGCAGTCCACAGCACAAACCTAACAAGAAAGAAGAGCTTGTTATATATGTTCTGTGTGTTGAGCATGTCTGGTTTGGATGTAAGGATTTCACATGCGAAAAAAACAAAGTGTTAAATTTTTACCCTCATAGAAATATCTTGGATGGAGAAAGGAGGACGGAAGTGTAGAAGGTTTAGCTTATGGAGTCGAACACTGCAGTGCCTGAAGGCTAGACACCGAAAGACCAGTGCAATGAGAAAGAGAGAGAGAGAGAGAATGAATCCGGAAATGGAGAGGGAGAAAAAAGAACGAGGGGAGAGAGAGAGAGAGAGAGAGAGAGAGAGCGAAGGAGAGGGGAAACGCTGCACGTGTGGGGGCTCGCCGACAACGACGTACCGCCATATTTCGCCGATGGCTTTTGAACGCTAATGGGGACGCCGACTTGTCTCGTACGCATGTCTATGCAAAGCCGGAGCCAATTAGGCCACTCGGCAGTTTTGAGCGTCCAAGCAGATTAATGACCCTCTTCGTATTCGACACCCCCCCCCGGCCTCCCCCAACACCCAACTCTTCAGTGTCGCCAGTTGCTGCGAATTATCGATGCCCTTTCCCTCGCTTCCCTCAGCCTCCTCATCATTACAGCCACCCACGACCAACTGCAGCGAACGGAGTTGGCTGTATGGTTTCTGACCGCCGTTGTAGACGTCGCCGACTGGAAAAAAGAAATTTCGCGACAGCCAGCGAGTTCTGCCGAAAACAGCGCTATAAAGCTGAACAACGCCCGGAGAATAACCAACACCGAGTGCTGACTCACAACTAAACATTCTTTTTTTCCTCTGACACGCGCAGTATGCACCGCTCTTATCAGCGGTGCTCAAAAAAAAAAGAAAGAGAACGGAACAGAGATGAGTTATACTTCTCCTGCTGTGGACTCATTCACTGCGACTGAAGCAGGCTCGCATTGCGGAGTGAGCCATTGTTGGTTCTCTTGTGGCCTCAAAAGACAGACTAACATCTCGATCCGAATTAACCGGTGCGGCGGCATCTTTGAGAAGTACAGCGCTAAAAAAAAGGGCACAGGCATGCGACAAACACAACGTCTGCGTTTGTGTTTTGCGTACGTCTGTCCTGCCCTTAACGCTGCTCCCTTCAAAAGTATAGAGTTACTACAACCAATTCTAGAGGCAAGGCTCCCCCCACAGCACCATGCATTGGAATCGGTCGTGCCAAGGGCGCCGCCATGTTGCTACGCCGCGCGGCCGCGCATGCGCACACGATGAGATGCGAATCAGCCGAGACGCGCAGTCAACGTGATCCCGATCCTCCCATTGTTGTGCTATTACCACAAGCCCGGATTCCGAATCTGCAAGATGCAGAATCTATCCTGCGAGCGCCCTAATTCTCCCTTCACAAGTCAAGGTGCTGAGAGGTCAGGCAGCGGGATCCAGCGGAGAAGCCTCGGCGAGCCGCAAGTTTGGACGTGTCAGCGTGTGCCAGACAGCCCGGCGCCGCGCCTCCCTTTGCCTGGAGGTCACCGCGCGCGCGAACTTTGAACCGGGTGGCCAGCGCGGTCGCTGGTTGGACCCCTCGGACGACCGTCGTGTGCTGACTTTGTATTGGGCCGTTTGAGTGACAATGGTCCTCGGGGATTATAAAAGCAGCGACACGCCGCCTGAAAAACAGGATCCGCCAACCCACCGGGAGAGAGTGTCGCTCCCGACTGGGGTGAGATGTGTCACGCGTTTTCGCGGGACGTCGTCGTGCGAGAACAGTCGCGTTTGTTGTGAGCACTCGGCCCCAGTGCCGACCCGTTCATGTCCTGTACGATAACCTGTATATAATGTATAAAGTCCCTTTTGTTATTCTCATCGACGCCAGGCTCGGAGTCTTCGCTACCAACGCTCTGTCACGAAACGGGTGACGAGCGCTACGGGACCACAAAGCCGTAATCGTGGTGCAGCGGTGAAAGTTCGTAACACTGCTGGCACCGGTTGGATGTCGTAACACTGGTGGCACCGGTTGAAGTTCGTAACACTGGTGACTTCGGTGGGAGGTTCATAACACTGGATGGCAGCTACGGGATTGACCGGCATCAGCTACCTCGGCGCGGTGAGTGCCTGAAGTTTACCTCAAACACCAGACTTTCTCTGACACAGGTTATAGTAGCTTAGGGAAGGATTTGGTGTTGCATTGTGATAACCTTGTGTGTTTCAAGCCTAGTAAGAGTGTTTTGAAAACCAGGGGATGCTGAGGGGGTAAACAGGGCAGTGTGTGAAATACTTGCATATGTCTTACTAGTAGTGTTATAGTAGCGTACGGCAGGTATATTCAAAAAGGGTAAACAGCAGGAGGACAGTGTGAACGATGGAGAAGTACAAGGTGAAGGAACTTCTCGAAATTTGTGAGGAGTTGGGCATTGAGTTGGGCTCAACCAAAAGAAAGAATGCGATCCTTGAGGTCATGAGGACTGGGGACGTAACGGCTGAGGAAGCCGCTGAGGCCTGGGCGGATATCAAGGAACGTCGGGAAAGGGAGGAAAGGGAGAAGGAACGTTGCGAGCGGGAAAGGAGAGAACAGGAACGTCGCGAAGAGGAAAAGAGGGAGAAGGAACGTTGCGAGGAGGAAAGGAGAGAGAGGGAGCGACGTGCGCACGAGCTTAAAATGAAAGAGTTGGAGATCCGAAATAACTCGCCGGCGCCTAGTCTCACTTCTAACGTTCCAAGAATACGCGATCAACTTCCACCCTTTGTCGTCGGAGAGGATATGGCCAAATACCTCGTGAAATTTGAGCACGTGTGCGAACGGAATAGCATTGAGCGATCCCTTTGGGCACAGAATCTGTTAGCGTTGCTTCCTGGGGAGGCATCAGACGTAATAACTTGCTTATCGAAAGAGGCGTTTGAGAGCTACAGTGATGTGAAGGAAGCGCTACTGCGGAAGTACAAATTGTCGCCCGAAGCTTTCCGGCAGAGGTTCCGGTATGCAAAAAAGGGTAAGGAGTCGAATGTTGACTTCGCGTTTCGTCTAAAAGCCGACCTGGTGGAATGGCTGAAGGGCGAAGAGGTTTACGACGACCGCGACAAAATTGTCGAATGCATCGCGTTGGAGCAGTTCTACCGTTGCATTGATGAGGATGTCCGGCTCTGGCTGCAAGATAGGCTAAAGGAGGTTAAGCTAAACAAGGCAGCAGAGTTAGCGGAAGAGTATTACACCCGCCGCAGCTTGCACAGCAAGGCAGTGCGCGTAGAAAAAGCTGATAGAAGAGATGGGTTTTCCGGGAAGTCCGACGAACGGAAGCAAATCACGCGTCGCGACTTTCGGAAAGATGAGTCTCTTACCAAAGAAACTGTAAGGGAAGGACAGAATGCATCTCAGAATGCTAACGATGGTCCCAAGCAGCGAAACGATACGACGCGTTCTTTTGAAAAACGGAAGCCGTTAACTTGCTACAATTGCAAAAAGCAAGGGCACATCGCTGCAAGCTGCCCAGAGAGAATTGCTTTTGCAACGATACAGGAAACTCACAAGAACATACGTCTATTGGAGCCCTATGTGCAGGAAATTAAGGTAAACGGCAAGAAGTGCCGAGCACTGCGGGACTCTGCAGCAACTATGGACGTTGTTCACCCGTCTTTCGTCTCCTCGAGTGATTTTACGGGAGAGTGCGTTAGGATACGGCAAGTGGCCGAGAAGGAGAGTGTCTGTTTACCGATCGCAACGGTTATCATTGAAGGAGAGTTTGGGAAACTTAACACCGAAGCCGCTGTGTCAGCCGCCCTCCCGGAGCAATTTTCCTACCTCTTCTCAAATAGCTCGGAGCAGCTGCTGAGGGATCAGGGTAAATCATTCTTTGCCGACGTGGCGTACATGGCCCCCACGCGATCCAAAGCGCGCCCGCTGTCGAGGGAACTTGACTTGGCGTCGGTGAGCGAAAGGCGGTGCGGCACACGGACCGATCACGGTAACTTGAGTGGCGAGCAGTCACGGGAGAGGCAGAGCTCGGAGGCTGGCCTAGGCGAGCGGGTCCTGGAGGTGAGTGGGAGTGACGCATGCAGTGCTAGCCGCGATAGAGACGCGACGCCGCAATTAGGCGACGCGGGCTCCACACTCGCTCCGGTTTCCGCCAGCTGGCAGGAGCAGGCTGCAGTTGAAAGGGAAACTCGGATTCGCGAACAGGAAGATTGTTCACTAGCCGATCTGAGGAAGAGCGTCAAACGGGGAGTGGAAAAAAAGAGGGTTTCATTTGGCAAGGAATCTGGCTTATTGTACCGCCGCTACACGGATAAGCAGGGTCGCAAATATAAGCAGCTTCGGATTCCGCGAAAATATCACCGGGAAAAATGAATGACCTCATTTGCTTCCTCAGAAGTATGTTTTCGGTCCAAAGCGATTTCAAGGGGACCATTCTATTTGTCATTATTATTGCTGATTATTAATAGTTTCTATTTTGGTGTGTTGTTAATTTGAAAACTGATTGTTTGAGCCTTGTGTGCTAGATCGTACACCTGCCTCTTGTTGCAGCGGGAGCAAAAAGAGGGATAGCAATTTAGTTAGGATGATTTGAATTATGGCCTTGTCTGGTGTTTGACGGGAGACAGAGGGCACTTGTTCGTGTTGGGTGTTGCCTTTTGCCGGTCGGTTTTGCAAGCTGCAGAACGACCAAGCGGGACCAGTGGCGAGAAGCAAGGTCTTAGGAACGACCCGAGCGGAGCTGGTCAAGGTGCCTTGGCGACGACGTGGTGAGCAGAGCTCCTGTCCTGGCGAGTCGGACCTGGGCACGTGAAGTTACCTGGCGTCCCGACACTGGACGTGAACTTGGACGAGCCTGACGAACGTGCGCGCCTGGCATCCGAGCCACGTGGAGGCAGCTCGTCTTCCCGGCGCCTTATCTGAGGGCGGGGATGCTGTTGTGCCATTACCACAAGCCCGGATTCCGAATCTGCAAGATGCAGAATCTATCCTGCGAGCGCCCTAATTCTCCCTTCACAAGTCAAGGTGCTGAGAGGTCAGGCAGCGGGATCCAGCGGAGAAGCCTCGGCGAGCCGCAAGTTTGGACGTGTCAGCGTGTGCCAGACAGCCCGGCGCCGCGCCTCCCTTTGCCTGGAGGTCACCGCGCGCGCGAACTTTGAACCGGGTGGCCAGCGCGGTCGCTGGTTGGACCCCTCGGACGACCGTCGTGTGCTGACTTTGTATTGGGCCGTTTGAGTGACAATGGTCCTCGGGGATTATAAAAGCAGCGACACGCCGCCTGAAAAACAGGATCCGCCAACCCACCGGGAGAGAGTGTCGCTCCCGACTGGGGTGAGATGTGTCACGCGTTTTCGCGGGACGTCGTCGTGCGAGAACAGTCGCGTTTGTTGTGAGCACTCGGCCCCAGTGCCGACCCGTTCATGTCCTGTACGATAACCTGTATATAATGTATAAAGTCCCTTTTGTTATTCTCATCGACGCCAGGCTCGGAGTCTTCGCTACCAACGCTCTGTCACGAAACGGGTGACGAGCGCTACGGGACCACAAAGCCGTAATCGTGGTGCAGCGGTACAAGTTCGTAACACCATGGAGGAAGGAAACTGAGGAGAGGCCCTACCCCCTCCGCGCGCTAGGAGAAAAGTGTGGAGGAAGTGACGTAGTAGGTTCTCCTCTTTTTAGCTGATTTTTTATTTCTTTACCGTAGCGGCCACGCCTTTCGGGCCACAATGGCGGCTCTTTTTTGGTTCTGTGCGCTCACACGTGTTGCTCTGTAGGTTTCGTACCGTGACAAATGCGCCGAGCGGGCAAGTTTCCGTTGGTCTCCGTGTTTTGTTGCGCTGCGTTATCTGGACCGTGCTCTGCCGGATGTTGCTGTGGCCAGGCGGGACACGAGGAACTAAAGTTCGTGAGATGAAAGCGCATGCAACGCTGTGCGCAATGTAACGCGCCACGGCAATGGCAACGGACAAAGGAATATCAGAGGAAAATGTTGCCCTCCTTGGCGCAATCATGCTAACGTGCTAGCGATTGTTTAGTATTGCTGCTGCGGAGCGAGCGGGTCCGAGCAGCACGGTTGCGCGCAGCGCGGCGTGGCCTCGCGAGAAATGTAAACAAGAGAGGAGAGCTGGCCCGATGGGCGGAGCAACGCCATGAGCAACGCCAACTTCCGGCTTCACTTTAGCTTCACAAAGAGTGACGTCAGGGCCTCTCCTGAGTTTCCTTCCTCCGTGCGATTCTCCCTTGGTGTAATGGCGCCACCTAGTTCAAGTGCCTTCAAGTGCACCTTCTCACGCACCGCAAGTTTTACATCAAAATTTTCTAAGTAGCCATGGGATCTTTCGAAAAAGAAAAGTACGGAATGAACTTTATAGTTTGTCCACACGTATGTGCTAGGTGTAAGTGGTTGCTCTTTTTTTTTTCATCATATTCTGAATATTTCTAGCGTTACGAAAAATGGGAAGTAGCAACATGGCAATGTTATTGCGGTTGCCACTTCTGTTTCGCGCAGCTTTGCCTTTCGGGTCAGTATACTAACTCTACGCTTCAAAGATATCAAGAAATGGTTGATTTCCACGAGATGAATTCGCCACACTGATAGCGATAAAAAGTAAACGTAATAACAGCTACACGAAACAAACAGAAACAGAACATCCGGTAACTAAAGGACGACAGAGTTTTCGATATGGTGTACTTAAAGTGGCTCCAAAGAGAAAAAAAGAAATAATCGAACTGTTTGTGTTATACACTATAATCAATTCTAAGTTATCTGGAATTTTTAAGCACCGCCTGTGGCAGATGGCGTAATTCTTTTCCTTGAGCTGGATTATTCGAAGAGGTGGGCATTACAAGAGCGAAACATAAACAAATGTTCAACTAATTAACAAGAAAGACCTAATTATATTTCTAATTATTTATTTGATGACATGTATCGAAATTTACGATTTGTAGCCGGCGAGTTGCGACACGTATCCTCTTGAAATGAATTTCCAGGATGAAACGAGTTTCGAGATATCTCTCAAAGCGCGGAACGAAATACAAGGGCGTTCCAGTTACTTTTGTGCTTCAATGCCCAAAAGTGCGTTCTGTAAGTAAGTGGAACAAAAGTGCATTTTTACGGAAAGTTTGATGGCGCATACCTTCAGCCTGGCGTCATTCTTGAAATTCACTGCAACAGTATACGCCTTGCAAACTCACCGGCTACACAATTGGTGAGTTGCAATGTGTGCCGTAAAGTAATAATTTTTTTTATTTGTGAAACACCTCAAAAGGGGAGGGGGGGCATAAATTCAAAAGATAATTAGTGGATTTGTGTTATGTGATTATGCGTTTCGATTTCTCGTGCAACTAATGTCCGCTTCTCTGAATAATCCAGCTCAAGGACTATAATTATGTTATCTGCGACAGGCTATTTTTTAAAATTCCTTAAATTTTAGAAATGGTCACCCTCTATTTTCACTCCGCAATGCAAAAAGAAGATAACACTCTTACAGATAGAAGATGCTCGGTACGCCAGAAAAAGACACGACAGCAGACGGGTGGAGGCGCCACCGTGAAATTCCCGCACCGGTCCGCGTGACGTCACAGATTTTTATGCCGTCTGCTAGGGCTCAAGCTTTTATCGGTAACCATTGACTACGTTGCATTCTAAAAGCGCACAAAAAGTCAGCATGGAAATTTTCATCCAAAATTTTATTTAATTACAACGGTCGAAATGAGAAAAAAATAATAATTTGCAAGCAGTGACGTCACACTGACGTATCGACTATGGCGTTTAGGAGCGAAATTCATAAATGAAATTTTTGAGCGACATTTTCGCCTGTCATAAGCAAACTGTCACATCGAAATCGACGAAAGTAGAGTTACTCAAAGGTACGATGTACGTGTAAACTGGTTCAGGCTTTCCCTTTAGTGTCCCTAGAAAACAGCTCTACGATGGACAAACCTAGCAGCGCAACCTGCCGGACGGTTCAATGAACTTAGGCACATCTCGAGAACGTCTCAACGACAGCGTCGTTTCTGTTGCAATGCGCATGCGCACAGTGTCGTTTTCGCTTACAACAGTATCGCTTACTGTGGCCTCCAAGATAAGTGCACGGACGCCAAAGACAAAGGGGTTGACAGTCTCGCCTTTCGAAAGAAGGATTTCTTTAAAGCCGCAAAATCTTGCTCAGTATACTTGATAACAGAAAACTTAGACAAGAGAAACTCGGGTGTCACCGCGGAATAACGAACTTTCTACGAATAGATTATCAAAATGGCGGGTTGCCGTAATAATAAAAAAGCGCGTTTTGTTTGATGTGAAGAGCTCGCAATTAAGCCTCTTTCTGGCGCTGAGCATTTTCGTAATCACTTTTACATTATTTCAGGGGCCACTTGGGATTATCTGTGCAATTTGATTATTCCGGGGCATAGGATTAAGTGCACAAAGAAAATTGTACTACTGCAATCAAGCTGGCTTAATGGAGCTTTTTTGGCACGCAGTCCCTAGTTTTGTTTAGTCATTTCAAAGGAGCATACGCATCAGCTACAGAAAATTTATCGTAGACAACGAGCAGTTCTGCCGCGTGATTAATGGCTAGAGGACTGACCTGACACCGCTAGTAAAACGGTACTGGTACTACAATCTAAACTCAGTTATTTTTCATTTCCAAAATTTTTGCGCGGTCTCAGGTGTCCATCACACGTCCTTCTTTCTGCTTACGTAAAACATGCTTTCCTCTTCAATGAAACAACTAAGTAGTTACGAATTTTCTATACCCGGAATGTTTATTCGTCCATACCAAACAAGTGATTGATGTGATGCATCAGGCAGACGTCGATGTATAAAAAGAGACAGTGTGCTGGCCTACACCACATATCTCGGCTGTAATCGATGGTCGACTACTAATTATGTATTCTATCCAAGACTGAACCACACTCTACACTACGGCAGAGATAAGATTTGGATTACAGTGATAAGCAATGATCAAACAACTGCCACCTGTGGAGGCAAAATTTTGAGATAAGCAAACTTGGGTTCTTCCAGGCACAAGTCCCGTTGCGTAAGTTATGGCTCTTGAGGCATTTAATTGTTCGAGTGCTGCAGATGACCTCTTTGAACTTTCCTGAGCACCTCTTTTTGATTTGGGCTCTAAGTAATAGTGACTGCTGCTTGGCGTTAGTCACCAAACCTACATCGCACCTCCTGCACGTGCCATCTTAATATTCTAGGTCGTCTTCTTTGTCATCATTACCATGATTGCTTGATAGAAGCGTTAGTCATGGAAAGAAAAAAAAACTTGATTTTCCTGTATACCCGCGATTCCATTTCGGATCCGCGAACTTTTAACTTTCTTGCGCCCGCATCATTGCGGTGCCATCGCTGTGTTGTCACTGTGATCTTGACCTAGTCGTGGGGGTCGTTCTTATTGTCGTTTTAGCCGTCAGGGCAGCAAGTGCTTTCTTGGGTGACAGTTCAAATTTTTTTGTGAGTGGTGGGCTACATTTGTTTTTTCTGTCTGAATGAGACAAGCCCTACGAGAATTCTATAGTGACGCGCTCTGTCTCGGTACAGATAACTTGAGTATTAAGTGAGAGTTAATAACCACACATACGCGTATATATGTATACATACATATTATATATATATATATATATATATATATATATATATATATATATATATATATATATATATATATATATATAATCGTGAGCTGCCAGCACTGAACGTTTATGTGCTTATTTCAAGAAGCATTTCAATTATAAAAAAAGTCATGCATGCTGATCAATCAGGACATGCATAATTAATTTGAACGCCACTGCATCGAGGTCAAATTAGCCATTAGACGAGATGTTTTCTTTTTCGGCATGAGGAGATCCCTTCTATTAATCAGCAATAAGCATGTACTTCTCTTTGTCACAGCCACTTCTGCAAAAGTAAGTTCTAGGGCTGGCTGCATTACTCGATCCAGGCGCGCAAGCACTTGATAAATTATGACGCGCACGTTCTTGTGCATGAGTATTGCTACGATGAAACTAGACACCTCCGTATTCCGTTAAAACTTTTCCTTTTCTTTTAACCTTTCTTTTCCTTTTCTTGCTAATTCACACGGTTGTAAGTATGACCAGCACTTCCACTTGCAAAAAAGTTACTGCAGCCCGAATACTTCCAAAAAATGACGCACCAACGTGGGGAGGCATCCTGTAAGAGTCCACCTAATGGACGTGGCCATTTCGTCTGCTGCTGAAGCGCTGATTGGCTGAGGCGCCTAGTTACTGCGCAGGCGCAGCCCAGCCCGGCCAATAAGAACTATAACAGCAGACGACGCGAACATTTCCACTATAGGTGGACTCTTGCAGAGCACCTCCGCAGAACGGAATGAAATTGTACACAAGCATCGCAACACATTTCTACGCCTTGACGGCATTAAAAGGGAACGAAAATGTATACGTAAAAGCTAGTACATTAATAGTACAAAGCAGTACATTAATTACTCGCCTTCGAAGGTCATATAATGAGAAGCCAACAAACACTGACAACAAGTACAACATAGGGGAAATTGCATGTGCTTAATAAATGAAATCAAGTAATGATAAATTAATGGAAATTAAAGTGGATGAAAAAACAACTTGCCGCAGGTGGGAACCGAACCCACAACCTTCGCATGTCGCGTGCGATGCTCTACCAATTGAGCTACCGCGGCGGCGTTTCCCCATCCACTTTCTGGGTATTTATGTGTACTAGTAGAACCCTGGGAGTGTTAGCCAGCGCCCCCACTCACAGACCATGGCAGCGGACGTGGAACGACTTTTTTGCCGCAGGCGTCACGAGAACGTGATCTTTTTCGGGTGAAGGCAACTGGTCAATAAACCCACATATGCTACCTGAAGGCATCAATGTTGCCGGATTCGAGACCCTCGTTATGTAATAAACGAGAAGAAAGGGGGTTAACCGAGGGACCCGATAATTATTAGTCATATAATAATAAATACCCAGAAAGTGGATGGGGAAACGCCGCCGCGGTAGCTCAATTGGTAGAGCATCGCACGCGACATGCGAAGGTTGTGGGTTCGGTTCCCACCTGCGGCAAGTTGTTTTTTCATCCACTTTAATTTCCATTAATTTATCATTACTTGATTTCATTTATTAAGCACATGCAATTTCCCCTATGTTGTACTTGTTGTCAGTGTTTGTTGGCTTCTCATTATATGACTAATAATTATCGGGTCCCTCGGTTAACCCCCTTTCTTCTCGCCTTCGAAGGGTGGTTTTAGAAATGAGTTAGCTGTCCAAGACTGAGGACATTCGGCACCCAGTCACCTAAACCAGTAGTCAAGGTTCAAGGAAGGCTTTTTTTTTTCCTTTCTTCGAAGCAAACTATCGCCCAGTCACCACCACTGCCTACAGTCCCCTCTTGAAGACCTGGCACCAACAACCTTTCTAAATGTTTAATAGTAAAAGTGACCGAAAAGCCCTGAAACCAACCTGAAAATTACCGCAGTCATCTTGAAAGACTGATCCTACGATAACGTTTAGCATACCGCCAAAAATTTAGCGTAAATTGAGACCGTGAGTGGCGTCTGCGCGTCTTTACATGCACCTTTAGTGCGACGGACCAATTCTTCGGACCCTGAGCTGTGCCACATGTATGAAGTTCTGAAGCACTTGTTATGTTACTGCTCTCAGTACTTCGAACACTGAGACAGGTTGCCCGTCTCCGCTGCTGACCATCGTCAGAAGACTTTAGGTATGACCTTTTATGTGACTGCACATCTAGTTAAGAGACAGTGCAAGTCTCGTTGGAATACTGTTTTTTAGTACGGGTCTGTTCTACAGACTATGACTAGACCTGCCTGCGGTGCGCTTTGCCTCTTTGTAATGTCGTCACCATCTCCCATCTTCTGCTGCTTACGTTTTCACCAGCGAAGCGTAGCTGGCTAGAGGAAAGTACTTCAAGTTGACCTTCCTGCCTTTTATGAATAAACGTTTATCTATATGTAGGTTTCTTTTTTCGTTCTTCGCAACGCGAAAACGTACGAATCACAGTCCAACTTTATGCAGTTCCTTATGGTGCAAGCACCACGAACTCCAACTCATTTCTGCCTTCAAAAAAATCAAAAACCCGAGTAACGTCGTATCAAAGTTCTCTTTTTCAGATTTTTTTTTCCTTTTTCGAGCAGCCTTGTGACTTCAGAAAATAAAAAAAAACGCTAGTAACATCGCACTAAAGTTCTTTTTTCTTTTCTCTTCCGAACAGGCATCTTCCCGAGCAGTCAGCTTGCAAATTCGAAGTTATTAAGCAGTCCTTCGACGAACGGCTGTGCTGTGAAGTTTAGACGCGTAGCCGCGTTCATACGCGGCATCGTAAACACCTCGAAACGGAAGCGCGCGCACGAGCTTTAATTACAAGGTATTCAGCTCGCGATCGACGGAAGAGCGGAATGAGCTTTCAGAATGGAAATGGAATGGAGAGAACCGCCCGCACTATAGAATTCCACTGACGCTCGGATTGTTACCCTTTCGAAATAAATTATTCCGCTCGCATCGGCCCAGCGAGCTAACGGGACGTTCAATCTCGCATTCCGAGCGAAATTCCGAGAAACATCTGCCAATGTGACAGAAAAAACAAAACAAAGAGAAAACAACAGAGCAGCGCAGATGTAAGGAGTAGGCTGAGGTAATTGGAAAACGTGAAATAACTCGCACTGAGTTATCTTTTCCACCCCACGTATTTATTCTTTTGTTAAATTACCTAATGCACTTTTTGATGTTGGCGGGAAAAGCAGCTGTACTGGAAGGAGAGATATGTACCAGATTAAAGTTTAAGGGCAGGCTGGGGGGCGAAGATTTCGAGCGGGAGACAAAGTTTTTTTTCGAATGCGGCTTTGCCACGCAAGTGGCGTTAATTTTGTGTCCTTCAGGCAGCAACGTCGCGTCACATCTCTTCAAAAAATTCAGTTAACTAAATGACTAATTAATAATGGAGTCAACTGTAAATAAATGACGGCAATCAAGTGATTTCTAATACGAAGCAGATCATTAAAGGATGAAGGAATAAAATAAATGTATTTCACATATAGTCAGTTCTCCCATTTACTCCCATTCGCTCTCATAGATTGTAACTGATCGCATACTTTACATTATCATTTAGCCTCAATGGTGAATGCACCTCGTTCTTTAGCTCCGAGAGCCTGCTACTTTCTAGTCATTAACTTCATCGCGTCTACGCGCAATGTAGAGTTACTGACAGGCGAGAAGAGACGTGTGCACAGAGTCCCAGAAGGGCACCGCGCACTCAACTGATAACGATTATTGTGCTACTGGAAAATCAGCCACAAGATGAGTATTTCTTTCTTTACAAATAGTTCACGGTTCAGCGGACTCAAACACGTGGCTCACAAATACTGAGTCAACTCTTCACACCTAAGTATCGGTTTCCTAAACACAGTGTCAACAGCAAAAACAAATTACTTTAATTATTAATTACTGGACGACCAGCGAAGCTGTTGCAAAGCCACTATTAGTAACTGCTGATGGACGTATGAAATGTTCTGTAGCTTTAGAGTAATGGTAGTGATAATGGCTTTTTTGGTCGTTGCGGTAGACCGTAATGGGTTCAGCGACAGTTTTCGTTACATTCTTGGCGAAGGCGAAATTCCAATATGATCTGTGCCGCGTGGTTGGTTGATTAGGGTCACTGAAGCATGCGAGTTCGACCTTAAGGACGACAGGAGCCTGTCCGACGGCAGGATTCGAACACAAGACCTCAAAGAACAGAGGCCCGATATTGAAACCATTAGGCCACGGATGCAAGCATCGAGAAGCGGCGTAAAACGCCCTTATGAATTTCTCGCGGGCTAGTCACCAAATATGTGGTTCAGATACTTGTTTTGTTCTTGTTCTTTATTGAAAGGAACTCTTTTCTGTACGTTGTATTCTTGATTACAAAGAATGTGTGTCCTTTTCGCTTCCCTTTGCTGAGTACTTGAAGCCTGCTTCACCTGCGCCGCGAGTCGGCTCGGCGTCCCACAGCCTCCGGGATGGACCCGCAATTTTGGCCAAGGACGGGGACACGAAAAATGTCAACCAACGAGAAGCTAACAGCTACGCTGTAAAAGGCAGTAAATACGACACTCGAAAACAGGGGGGTGACATCTACAAAGGCGAGTTAAAATATTGAACGAGGAAGGAAGGAAGGAAGGAAGGAAGGAAGGAAGGAAGGAAGGAAGGAAGGAAGGAAGGAAGGAAGGAAGGAAGGAAGGAAGGAAGGAAGGAAGGAAGGAAGGAAGGAAAAAGTGGAGAAGGAAAGGCAGGGAGGTTAACCAGTTTAGCTTAACTGGTTTGCTACCCTACACATGGGAGAGGGATGGGGGCGATGAATGGGTGACTTCGGGCTTGAGGGCATTTGTTGTGGTGGGGGAAATCACAGTATTTGGAGCAGGGACCTTTCGTGATATTGAACGAGAAGTTACTTCATCGTAATGAAGGAGTCGGTACATCCTGTGTTATAGAGAATACATGGCGTGACCACTCAATCCGCACTCGGAGAGAAGCGGGCGGCAATTATGGAAAGCGCTCCGTGTGCGTTCATATAACGAGATACTGTCGGTGTGAACAGTTCAACCTCGCCCCCGCTCCCCGCCCCCCACGAGAACCCCTCTTGTAGGTTTGTCCTCCAAACCAATACCAGCAAGCAAATACAAGCCCGGTCCATCGACAGGGGCAGAAACTGACTGGTGGTGCTAGACTGGAAAAACAAAGAGGAAAAGGGGACACAAAAATTTACTCGCCATCCCGGCCCCCGCGAAAGGGGATGTCCGTCGAAGCGCGACACCCACTGGGAGTATCGTCAAGCAACGGCAAACAACATTACCTTGATTGTGTCCAGCCACGTGGCATTTGCATATGTATAAATCTTGGTGCATGATAATTAGGACACCCTGTACTGCGTAACAACGGCTGCGCACCGGTGATTACTGATTGACTCGTTCACTCTGCGGAGGCCTCGACACCCTACTGACCATTCCCTTCCAAAGTTACGCAGATCCCCCGCAATGCTGAAGTCCGTTTAAGTGCAGTTGAGCAGGCAAGACGAAACGGCGCCTCCCGAAGAGATGCGCAGTGGACTTCGGCGACGAACCAACACCGAAACCGTAAGCCAAGGGCGAGGAAGAAACACGACGCCGGGTCGCCACCTACGACAACTATAAACCTTCAGACGTCACAAAGCTCTCCTTTGGAGCGATAACAAGTGCGGCTCAGAGGCCTATGCGCTGGAAAATAATTTACACACTGAAAAGTAAATAAAGGTGTAAATAGGTCTGTAGCTCACACCCTTACGCTCTTTTCTAGTGTAATAGTGTGAGTTATAGACCGATTTGCACTCCTATTAACTTGTAAGGGTGTTAATTATTTCACAGTGTAGCTGGCGTTCAGCGGAGAGCCCTTCCCGCAACTCGGTTGTGCCCTTTGGAAGCGTGCTTTGTATTGGCGCATGTGTATGGGCAGAAGAATCCCTGCCGCCAACCAACACGAACACGTGGAGAGGCAAGAAACATGTAAATATTCAATTTAAGAGCACTTTCTAGCAAGGGAAACACTTCGCGAGACTTTGGCTGCACAGCATGCCTCGCTGTATAACCCCACGGGTTATACAGCGAATAGATGACATCGAACATCGAATAGATTAGCGTGCATGTCATCTCGGTATCATGTTGAGACTGAATGTTATAACTGCCTAGCGCACTCCAGCACAGCCATACGTCACAAGACTCACAACATCTGCATGTCTCTTGACGCTCATCACCGAAGCTAACCAACAAGTGCCTTAGAAGCTTACCCTGCTAGAAATGACGCAAAACTAACGCTTGAGTTTCAACAGCGCCCTCTGATGACTTATGCTGTGTTCTTTTCTTCAAAGCCAAGCTTTATTACTTTTTAAGAGACAATCACTCGCAACCGCGATAGCACGCTTTGACCAAAGACCTCTCACAGAGGAACTTATTTTAAAATACCGCCATCACAAGCCATCGCAGCAGAGGGCGACGAGGGCACTGTTGCGGTTTTTGAGGGCGACAGAATTGGACAGGCGGCTGTAGCCTGAACGGATGTTGATAGTGCGGCAAGTGTCACTGTGCTGTGCGATGACAGTATTCGGTGCCAGTGACCGATTGTGATTGTGTGTATACGCTCCTTCCTTTCCTTATCTCTACTTTGTTACCACTTTACCTCCCCTTCCCCTCTCTCCCCAGTGTAGGGTAGCCAACCGGATCTCTCTCTCGTTAACCTCCCTGCCTTTACCCTTTCCTCTCTCTCTCGCTCTCTCTCTCTGTTGCCCAACCGCCCACCCACTTTTCTAACCAAATTTTGAATTCATTAGAAGGTGCTAAAGCTGCAAGTATAGTCCTACTAGCCCAGCAACGGGTTATTTTATGGTAACGACCACAAATGCATTTTGCTCAGAACGGCACGAGACGGGCAAGTTCGCATGGCGTGATCGTATTGCGTTATCACGTAAGCGACACGAACTGCTCCGCGGCAAACATCCCCGCCAGTTCCAAATGGCTCCAAATGAGGCGGCATGCAGGGCCACACGGCCCAAGAGAGCGGGAGGAACGACATGCCTCCGCAGATGGCCACCGGAACAGATGCAGATGGAATACGCGCAAGAAGGAATACCCAAATGCGAGAAGCGCACGCCCCCTCACCCCCCCCCCCCCCCCGAGTCGCCAATCAGAGCACCGAGGAACGTCATTACATGTTCCAGCAGAGAGCGCGCTATTACGTGTAGCATCCCATCCAGCTTTACAATTACGAGGTTAGAGCATCGCATCGTCACCGACACAGATGATCGCGTGCCGAGACTTCGGCGCAAACTCTGCTTGAGCGAACATTTGCGATTATAACGCTATAGATCTTATCGCTGATAGCCGCCGCAGTCACTACGGCAATATTTGTGTAATTTTTGACGTTTCACTGTCGTATCATCGAAATGCTGGAAGAAGCCTTCTCAAAACACCCCCGTCAGCAGCAAAAGCCTTGTCGTTCACCATGCCTCAGTCACAAACTAAAAAGAACGGCAACGCGATATTTAAAGTCATATTTTACAATAACGCGAACGTCATAGCTCTAAGCACCACAACAGGTAGTAGTAGTAGTAGTAGTCGTAGTAGTAGTAGCAGCAGTAGTAGTAGTAGTAGTAGTAGTAGTAGTAGTAGTAGTAGTAGTAGTAGTAGTAGTAGTAGTAGCAGCAGCAGCAGCAGTAGCAGCAGCAGTAGCAGCAGCAGTAGCAGTAGTAGTAGTAGTAGTAGTAGTAGTAGCAGTAATCGCTTGAATAATTGTAATGAATAAAGAAATCAAAAGGAAAAGAAGAAAATTGCTGCTGACTGCAGTGTAACTGTCGGGGTCGTCTGTTGACACGTTAGCGGAGTTCAGCAGTGGGGGGACGGGCTGGGGAGTAAAATGACTAGGAGGCGGAATAGTAGGGAGGCTAGATTAGGGACAACTGTTTAAATATATACACGTGCACTTTATTCGACACATCACGGCGACACAGAGTGCGACGGTATAAATACGCCTGGAGTGTCCGTGTAATTGTTATCGCAATAATAATTAAACGGGAGACGTTCACGTTGCTCCACTAGCTGCAAAAAAGTTAGCGATGCAGAGCACGGCATTTCGTCCTGCACGCACTCTTTTTCCGAAAGGAGGAGCCTTCCGGTGATCACAATAACAGGCAGGGTTTCTTCACAAAGGTACACAACGTTTATTTTTGAAAGAAGCACGGATGGTTTTCAAAGGACCGTTGCCCATTTTGCTAAACTTTCTACTAGAGGCCAGATTGATCAGCTCATGTTGACAGACATTTCTGACATGGAAACCAACGCCCAAGCAAAGCAACAGTCAGATAAGTCTGCCAGGCTAACCATGCCTGTAGCAATGTAATACAATAATAATAATAATAATAATAATAATAATAATAATAATAATAATAATAATAATATTAACAGTCGCAGTTTAACCGGAAAAGCCAGGCGCTGATTGCGATAGCAAATTAATAGACAATTGCACGAAGGAAGTGCGGTAGTTTTATCGGCCGTATAAAGTTGTAAACACTCGTTTACTAACCAAATTAACAAGCCTGGTGTCGCGCGTGCGCAGGATACCACAAACACACCTCACTCGATGACCGCGGACACTCGCTGGGCAACCGACGATGTGAAAAAAAAGAAGAAAAGTATTGCCTCGTCATGGTCACAGAATCCACACGTCATACGAGAAATTTGGGCGATCCGTAGTTTTGTTTTAACGTCAATGTACGCTCGCGAAAGACACTTTTAAAGTAATTTGCCTAACTTCAAGATCGCTAAAATGTCGAGAATTGCATTTTTCATGTCGGCAGAAAAATGGTAGATCACTAAATAGAACATTTTGCCACTGTACAGACAAGGAAGTTGCTGAATCTACAGCGAAAAAATATCGCTGAAATGGAAACACTGCCCGGAATTCATTGGAGGCGCCGGAATTTCATACCAGGTCATATCATATCAATCATATCATATCATATCATATCATATCATATCATATCATATCATATCATATCATATCATATCAGGTCGACGGAAAATAAGCGCGCATGAAGACACATACGAACAGCCAAGAAGGCCAAAGTACAGGCGCTCGGCTTCTCGGCTGTTCGTGCATGCGTTCCTGTGCGCTTAGTTTCCGTCGATCTGCAATGCACCATGTAGCCCGCCCGGAGGTGTTGCTAAACAAGCTTCATATCTGCTACGGGGAGAAACAAAGAACACTGGGGATCGCCTGTTGTGGTACTGCAAAGTGAATAATATTTATCTCGCGATTGAGGAACGAGAAGAGAGTAAATTGATTTGTTCTTTTTTTTTCCTTGCAAGGGCTTCTATATCAATATATCTACAGCGTACAGAAGACTTTTACAATGCTAAGCTTCAAGAGACGTTGTCAGTATAATTGAGTGCGCAATACTGCTCGAGCGGAAGGCTTAATTCTAGAACTGAGGTTGAACTGCGCGAATAAAACAAGGACACGTGGAAACAAATACCATTCCTCGTGTTTTGTTCCCGCTGTTCAACCTCAGTTCTAAATATGAACCAAGTAGCTCTCGTCAAGATCTTACTAATGCCTAATTCTAGTGCGTTATCCCAACTTCAAGCCGCCTTCGTGGAGCGAGAGCCAATTTTTTTTGGTAAAATAAGCCACCAGCACATTTTCTCGCGTTGATGGAATACAGCAATGTTTCGAGTGGTTCTGCGGGAATAAAATTTACTCAGAAGGCGGACACTGCCACCGAGAAGGAAGAATAGGCAATAAAAATTCGGTAATATAAAAAAATTGAATTTCGAGCAGAACGAGGCGGAAACTTCAGGTTTGCCTAAACCGCTCTAGTTATCTAGCGTGCACTAGCAAGCATTCTTTTTCAATACAGTCAAGTTTCCTGCCGTTTCGAATAACTTAGACAACCGAATAGGGCTAATTTCCTAGTAATATATTGTTCTTTCTTCACTAAAATAAGCAAAAAAACTAATTAGGTTTGATATCAAACTGCACTTTATTCCCGAGCTTTTGAAAAGGATAAGCGGCAACGACCAACGAGTTTCTAATAACGGGCTTTCATTTCCGAAAAATTTCCCCAACCTTTTATTCTCTTACACTTTTCACTACAATATAGAATCAACGGGAGGCTGGAAAACAAGATCAAAAATTGAAACAATCGCTAAGTTTCTCCGTTTGCAAATTAGCTTGAGAAAATTGTTTCGTTGTCGAGGCGGAAGGAAATTGCCTCGACTAGATTGCCAATAAAAAGAAAGAAACAAGGAAATTATTAAGTCTGTTCCAAAAGTAGAATAAACAAGGAAATATACGAAAGCATGACAGGAAGGTTGTGTAGCGCAATAAAACCATCGTGAAACACCAATTTCGGGCCCTACCCTGTTTGCACGAGCTTTAGGGACATACGAGAGTCCGAGTGTTTCATTTTGAATCAGCCAGGAACAAACGCTGGCTGAGACCAACCGGTGAGCAAACAGAACTTGTTCGCCACCTTTGCGATATACATTGCACTACACTGCTTAACTGAAAGGACGTGCTGAGGTTGTCGCAGTAATGTGCAGCAGAATGGTATACATCGCAGACATGCCTCCCATGTTGCTCGTTTATAACAGAAGTCGTATTATAATAGAAGCCGTATTACGAAAGGGTCCGGACTATTAATTTTGACCACTTTGGATTGTTTCGTTCCACAAAACACAGCATTTGATTCATTGATGTACTGAGTTTTGCAAGTCAAAATTCTGATGTAGGTGCAGATAACTACGGAAAGCCCGTACTAGTAGATAAGTCTGCAAGCGTCCACCTAGTGAACATGTCGTCTGCTGCTTTTCGTCTGCTGCTCAAGTTCTGATTGGCTGGGCTGGGGTACACATAAGAAGGACATAGGCACCCCCTGCCACTAAACACTTGAGCAGCAGATGAAGTGGACATGTCTACTATAGAGACACAAACAGAATACGCAACCCCCGACCTCCATGCGGAGCGAATTAGCATTTGTGTACGAGCAATTCAGCAGAATCAATTAGTACTAGTTTCAACCATAAATATTATTTTTTACACGCATATAACCTCATTGTGTATTTTGTTGCACCAATATACTATCAGTGGCCAGAAGTAATGGCGAACAACTACAAACTTTGCTTGGTCTGCAAAGATGTTCGGGCTTTAATTGTGGCTTCAACGTGCACCTAAATCAAGCTACACGAGCTTTCTTGCATTCCGGCTCTCGGAAGCACTCGTTCGTTAACGTACCGACATTAGTACTAAAGAGTATACTTTCAAGCCGTTGGGCCTTCACTTCACATACAGAAGTTCTTAACGCGCACGAAAAAGTCATGGCCATTTGACACGTTCCATAGGAAAACGACGATCAGTTATTCAGGCTCTTCCTCGTAGGTTGTCGTGATTAGTGCAATTTGGCGTCCGCAGCTATTTTGCCCGTATCGCGCAAATGAAGCTGCGAACGCGGTGGGTTCCGTGATGAGTACTTCGTCGGGCCATTTTTACGGTACATTCGGCCGGTCGTTTTTAAGCGCTCTAGAGCTCTCTTGCGGCGCGATACATTCGAATGGGCACAAATCGAGCGATCAGAACGCGTTAGCCATATGGTTCTTTCGAAACACTGCGCTCCGGCTCGGAGCGATCGGAGGAGCTCTCACCTTCGCACCGGCGGCACGACCTACGTCATGGCCGAGTTCCGGTCACGTGGCCGCTTCAGCTTCCGTTGTTCGCGCGGATATTGTCGTGGCTAGTACAGCCGCTGTATACTGCGCCGCTAGTGTAACGTAATCTAATACAGGGTGTCTTTTCTTTTTTTTTTTGCTGCAGCAAATATTAAGAAGAAATGCATGTGGCAGATACCACTATTGCAACTCTCGACTTAAATTACTCGCTGTGGCGGACATTACTTCTGCTATAACAAAAATGCTTGACTGAATAATTAACACGGTTACGCTATATAAATATCTTAATTAATCATTTTACGCAAAGTATTTTAATCTAAGAATTGTAGATAGTGAGTTCGCAAGGCGTATCCACTTGGAACGAATTCTCAGGACTGCGCCAGTTTCGAGACTTCAATTCTCAAAGAAGTGTCCGACGAAATGCATTCGCGAATGTGGCATAGTAGTGGGTTCCGTATGAATCGTGATGCGCACAGCTCTTTAAATATATTTGCCTTGATTTAGCGTGTTCCTCAATGCCATCTCAAGCAGTGCCGTTTAAACTCGACAAAACTACAGTCGTCGCCACCGCTCGCAACGCCAAGGCTAGCTCCTTCCCAGATGCTCGCACACTTCGTACTTAGAGGAAATGCGTAATGTTGTATGTATCACATGATCGGCCGTCGTTTTCTCGGACTCCGCCACTATACACCAGCATAGCTGATTGATTGATTGATTGATCGATCATTGATTGATTGATTGATTGATTGGTTGATTGATTGATTGATTGATTGATTGATTGATTGATTGATTGATTGATTGATTGATTGATTGATTGATTTATTGATTGATTGATTGATTGATTGATTGATTGATTGATTGATTGATTGATTGATTGATTGATTGATTGATTGATTGATTGATTGATTGATTGATTGATTGATTGATTGATTGATTGATTGATTGAAATTTTGCAAAGGCCAGTTGTCGCCAAAAAGTGCGGAATTCATAGCGCAGTGAGAGTAAACCATGGTACGCGGGGACAAGGATGCAACTTGGCTGTAAAAGGAGCCTAAGATCAGTCGCTGCTTATATGTTAAATATATACGTCCTCAATATATGACATGTACGAGTGAGTTGTGCTAGGACCATAAATATGTGTTGAGAAGCGGTCATAAGATAGAAATCTAAGAATATGCAAGTAGCACTAATGCGTCACACAGACCCCCACATTTCAGATGACGGTATCAATCATGGTGTGAAGGGGATCGTTGCCGAAACCGGAACTACATAACAGAACCAGAGTTTGATAGAACGTACATATAGTTTTTCTACAGACGTACAGGCGTCTTTTGGAGTATTATTATTATCATTTGTTTTGAACACATATACACATATACACAGTTAACAGGAAAGGGAAAGCGAGGAGCAGGCTGGCAACTGCCACCGGAAGGGGCACAACGCCTGCCTACTCTTCTGAAGGGAGGTGACACAGCAACACAGAAATAGACGATAGGAAGGAGGGGAGGAAAAAGGAAAGAGGAAAGGAGAGCAACAGGACACTGCAACAGGACAAATCTAAAGACTAAAGTAGAACTCAGCATCCGGAATTAACACTGCAGATTGCACTCGTACGTCGCCCGTAGACATATCTCATTAGCGGACCCTGAACCCAGCGAATAAGAAAGCAAAACGTCGAGAGCCACTGCGCATAGCGATAGTCAAGGTGCAACCAAACTAGTAAGGCCAACTGAGCTCCGAAAGGACACACTCTCGCCAAAACAGGCAATTGGCCTACTTCTTATGTAGCAAGCGAAACGGGACAGGCTTGCTATGTGTTGTCTTTTTCGGCGCTACAACCCTCTCATGGAAACATGCACCAACTAGCCCCCCAACAAGCATTACTCAATTGGCCTACCTTGCACATTACTTCCACACTAACCCTTTCGTCATTCTTACAAGTGATTAAAAGTTACGAGCGCCTTGATAGTTTAGTGTTTGTACGGATAGCCTGTAATAGATTATACCCAAAAGTATATAGAGTTTGTACAGACTTTGTCAACAAGGATTCGTGAAAGATTCGTGAAAGCAGGCATTGTCGATTGCGTGCAAAACGCTCTAGCTTGAACCACGCTGCATAGACTAGGGCCGCAGTGACGTGACGACTGGCTCGGTCCTATTTCTCCATCCTGACTCGGTAAATCGAGCTACGGCTCGCTCAATTAAACAAACCCGCCGAATGGGTCCTTTGTCCCGCTTTTCCCCGCAAACACAGCCGGTGATTGCTCGGCACAGGCAAACTGCAAACACGCGCGAGTCTCCTAGCGAATTGGAATGCGACCCAATTATAAAGTCTCGCTCGGGCCGGGCAATGAACACATCTTTGGAAAAGGGGCACCAGCTACATGGCCACACGCTTTCAAAATATCCTGTTGAGAGTTAGCAAATGGCGGATGGCACGCAGATGTCTTTCCTTATATTTTTTTTATTTTTTGAAACAATGAGCCCAACATCATTCTTGTTTCAGTAAACTCTCAAGGTACATTCGAACTTGAAAGGGCATGCGCATGTAGATGCATGTCTGGAATAAAGACTCAGTCTGAAGTTGGCAGAGACATAATCTCGGCCCATGAAGCACAGCTTCCACGTTCCTGAAACGCGAAAGTCTTCGAAGATAGTTCTAGCTTGTCCGTAAACTTCGTGCGAATTACCGGTTTCCAGGAACCGCGGACGGGGGTACAAAACCTTGTCGCGACATCTTACGACGCTTTATCTAACTACAAGGTTTTCCAAAAGAAAGTTTGTAACGTTGTCGACTAAGAATAACCTTAAAAATACTTCACAATAAAGATTATGTCGCTAACAGCCCTTTCAGGCAGCATTTGAGTAGGATATGGCAGGACACAGTAGGCTTAGTTCTAGTAAAGATTATTCACAAGGACTGGCTCATAGCCTAGGAGCGAGGGAGTTTATGGGAGGGAGGGGGGTGTAATTCTAGGGTAAGATGCGGCTCTCATAAGAGCCAGCAGAGTGTACCTGTCCTGGCGCGTCCGTTTGGTCCACTCCTCGTAAGAGGCCACTCCCCGATGGCCGAGCAAATGGTTTCCGAGTGCGGCGTTAAGTGTTCTCTGGTTCAAATATATCGCGCAAGATGTCACTGCCAGCGTTTCTGCTGCAGTGCACCTCTTTCCGCAAACCCGGTACAGACCGTTTGCCTAATTGGCAAACGCGCTTTTGCGGCACCGCGCAGTTGTCCTACTGATGACCATCGCCGGTCATCGTTGAAATGGAGATCGAGTGCTGGACTGCACATGCCGGACATTCTCGCTTGCGCATGGTTTCATCCCTAGAGCCACATCGACATGGTCTCATCTTTCGCGAGGCTACAAACGTATCGCCCTTGCGTATTCGTAGAACGCCATGCGAGAAGCTTCAGCGCAACGCTAACTACTGCTATCGCTTTCAGCGATTCGTCTCTCCAGCCCCCTCCCCCCACCCCCCACCCCCGCCGCTTTCTTTCGAGGAAGTCTGTCAAATTTAGTCGTAGGGTCACCTTTCAGACACAGTGAGCGCTGCAAGCGCAGACGCTAAAGCCTCGCACTCAAGGTTTCAGTCTCTACAGTCTGCTAGTAGCACAATGGTCCAATAAATCCCCAAACGACAAACCTGAGCAGTGGCAGCAGTTCACTTTTCTTTCTCGTGGAACTCGAGCTACGAAAACCTATCTGGGCCGACTGGGGAAGTGCAGTCGACCAAAAAGTATTCTTTCGAACTGCTCTCTTTGAATACTCTACGACGCCCTGCGTTTCGATTAGCGGAGGCATTCAGCCTAACCTTTTTTTTTTGCTTCTTCTTCCTCTGCGCCCGTATTCATCGCTAAGTGCGCTTCCATTTTCGATAAGCCCTCTTAAGGCCCTTCGCCGAGGTGTGCTCTCTGAGGAGGCTTTTATAACCTTCGAGACGCTGCCGCGGTAGCCTCCTCTAGTGTTTCTTTTTTCTTTCTTTTTTTTTAATTCTCTACCGTACTTCTTTCTTCTGCTTTCTTTACTGTGGCGCGCGTAGTTGAGAACGTCCAATTAGGCGAATCGTCTGAGGCAATGGCCGATTTTAGTTAATTTAGCGTGAAACAGAGCCAGTCGTGGCGTGGAGCGAACTTTATTCCCTCTCACGTCTGGAGGCTATAATCGCATCACGCGTAGGCTAACGAGCGTTGAAGTTCTAGTAAGAACTAATCATTACTACAAGATGAAAGAAAATAGCAAAATACCAACCAGGGCACGAAATTATTATGACACACAGCAGTTTGTGCAGAGAGAAAGGTTGAGATTTAGAAACAAAACTTGAAAAACTAAAAGGAGAAAGATTATAGTTCCTGCATTTTTTTCCGTAAATTTTAGGTGTAAGCTTGGCCAACAGACAACTATATTTAAGTGCTCCAATGTATTTTCTTTATCTCGACATTATTTGTGATTTTGATTCCCTTAGTGTATAATGTCTCTTTCTGCCATCTCATCCAAACCATGTTTGTATATTTCTGGTAAGAGACCTCAATACGGCCGATCACTGCGGTAAATCGTTGTGCGTATCATGTTGGAATTCATTGATTATTAACTGATGAAATCGCAATTCTTCTGACACACTACAAAGCACCTGATCACGGTCGCTTCGTCAATCAACAATAAGTTGTAGGCAGGTCCTACCCAGTATAAAGCGTAGCCACCGGCGTGCTAGGTGCACGCTATTAGCGAGAGAGATTATGCCAGAAGGGGCCATCTTCACGTCGTGTAAGGCCGAAAGTAAATAAATAAAAAGAAGGAACTTGGTGCACCACGATTCTACGAGAGAGAACGCGGTCTCCCTTCCTTACAAGCCATTCCGAGAACGTCCCTGGGGCTTGAGAGACCCAGCGTAGCGTAGGAGGAGTACCTTGCAGACCAAGATTACAAGGAACTGTGAGTGGAACTGCCCGAGAGAAAGAAAAAAAAACGATAAAGAGAAGGAATTAGTAGCCAGACGGGATCCCCGTTACTACGGTTGTTCGCGGAACCGCTTATGTGACTTTCATGGTCCCTTCGCTTGGCTCCTGCCATGTCGTCTTCTACTTTCTCCCTCTCTCTCTCTCTTTCCCTCACCCCCTTTCCCCCGCCCTCCTTACCGCTACATCGCGTAAATCCTGCTTAGAGACGGACACTTCTTTGTTGGCTTTCCCAAGAGACCATACCGACCTGAAGGCATGCAAGACAAGAACGCAAAGAGAAAAGAGACAGAGAGACATAGAGAGAGAGAGAAAAAGGAAGAAACGAAGCAGGAAGCTGGTGCCCGGTGCTCAGCGAAAGGACACAATTGTCGAACGTGCCTCGCGGTCGAATGGCTTTGGTGGGTTTGGCGTTGGTGGGCGCCTGCGAACGCTACGAATGTTATTGAATCGTTTGAGCGCATATAGCACTCCTTTCTAATTCGTTAAAGTTAGTGCCCGTCCCAGGTGGCTAATGCGCCCTAACGGGTCGGCCTGCGTGACCCGGAAGAACACAGAAATCGTCTTTGCTGCACGGGTTGGCGCCGCGAGAAAACTTCAGTTATGGATACTTTTAGGGAACTGAGAACATCACGAATGCACCGCGGATATATGTGTTATGTCAGCCAAACCTAGTTATATGCGCCGTTAAGTACTCACGTACTCTGCTTACGCATGCGCATTTGCGTTAGTACCCTCGTCCACGAAACTGAAGACCTGCACGCGGGCTCGGATAACTCCAAGTACATTTATTTATTTATGGAACTGTACTCTTTTGTCTTCAGCGTCGTGCTATCTCAGTATCTCGTGTGGCTTTCTGGACTGGTGTGCAGAACGTAGTGTTCTCAGACTCCAAGTATATTCAGCGTTCTCGGTCACATTTCCTGATGTCGTTTTGTTTGCCGCTATGCGACCAAAAATGGCCGTTAGTATACCAGGGGCAAAAAACCGCACGATAAAAACGCACGTGGCCATAAAAACGAGTTGGTATGGCAAGCACTGCGTCCACATATGATTTCTTGTCCCTTTTTAGAGATGGTTCTGTTATGGTGACCGTTCATCAATTAGCGCACGTTTACTGTCCTAACCTGTAAGGACATTCCAACACAATTGATTTGAAATATTTTCCCTTTTCTACCGTCGTTACTGCCGATGTGTTTAAAAAAAGAGGTATAAAGTGCGTTCTCTGAAATGCTTCATGCAGACGTGTTAGTTGAAAAGCCTGTCGAATAGGTCATAAATTTAGCAAAGCCAGAGCTGCAGATTACGGGAGCATTTAGACAGCCAGCTATGCGCGAAATGTGCTCCGTAAAGATTACATAGTTATCTGCCTAACATAGGTGCATGTGGCAGTTCTACAGAACAGTTGATATAGTCGAGCACCTTTCAGCAAGGAGGAGGAGGAGGAATAAACTTTATTCGTAGAAATGAGCCGACGGTAAAATCGTCCGAGGTGGGCGGCTTCCCTAGTCCAGGATGCCATGGGCCTGAGCTGATAACTTGGCCCTGCTCACCAGGCGATGCTGGTCTTCAGGGCTCGAGCTTGTCAGCTGGGCCTCCCACTGCTCGACGGTTGGTCCGGTGATGGGCGGTGTCGATGGGTTTTGTCGACATTCCCATACCATGTGGTAGAGGGTATTGGGCCTAGAGCAGAAAGCGCATTTGTGGGTATAGCTCGTAGGGTACATCGCGTGTAGCAGGGTGCCGTGCGGGAATGTGCCGGTCTGTAGTTTTCGCAAGATCACCGCCTCTTCTCTTGTCAGCTGGGGATGCGGGGGTGGATAGATCCTCCTACCCAGCCTGTAGTGGCTCAGGATATCGGCGTATCTTTTCGGGACGCTATCTTGTTGGTCTACCGGTGCTCGTGAACCTGGTGAGATAGCCCGGAGAATGTGATCTCGGGCAGCGGCATTAGCCGCTACATTACCCGCCAGGGACTCGTGTCCCGGGGCCCAGACAATGTACAGGTCGGGAAAATTGTCTCGTTTTTCGAGGATGCTCAGGGCTTGTTTGGAAATGCGGCCCTTTTGGTAATTTCTACATGCTGTTTGCGAGTCGGTGATGATTGTGATTAGATCTTCCTCTCGCTGGCCCGTAGTGGCCGCCAGGGCTATCGCCGTTTCTTCCGCACAGTCGATGTCTGGAGTGCTTACCGAGGCCGCAGCTACCTCTTGTCCTTGGCCGTTGATCACGCTGATAGCGTGGGCCGCTCTGTTCTTGTACTTTGCCGCGTCGGTGTATCGGACTTCTCCTTGTTTTGGTCCTTCGTAGGCCTTACGTAGAGCTTTCACTCTCGCTCGCCTCCTTTCTCTGTGGTATTCAGGGTGCATGTTTCTCGGGATGCTGGCCACCGTGATCTTCTCCCTCAGGGGTAGAGGAACCCGCTGTTTTGTAGACTCATATTCGACTGGGTAGCCCAGTCTTATTAGCATGTCCCTACCCGTGCTGGTGAGCTTGAGTCGCTCTATCTGGCTGGTCTTGTGGGCCTCTACAAGTTCCTCCCAAGTATTGTGTATGCCCAGGCTGAGTAGCTTCCCCGTCGACGTCGTCGGTGGAAGCCCCAGTGCCAGCTTGTAGGTTTTTCGTATTAGGGTGTTCAATTTGTCTCGCTCGCTGTTCTTGAGACCCAGGTACGGGGTGCCGTAAGTGACTCTGCTGATTATCAGGGCTTGTATTAATCTGATTGTGTCCTGCTCTTTCAGGCCGTGCTTTTTGTTTGTCACTCTTCGCACCAAGTGCGCGACTTGGATAACTGTCGCTTGCAGTTTTTTAATGGCGGCGAGACCGGCACCGTCCTTCTGGAAAGTGAGGCCCAGAATACGAAGTGTGTCCACCTTGGGTATGTTGACTCCATTTAGTGTCAACGTTGGGTCAGGCGTGTCCTGCGGAGGCCGCCCTCTTGTCCTCTTTTTGAGGATCAGGAGCTCCGACTTTTCCGGCGCGCATGAAAGACCGCAGTGGTGTAGATAATGCTCGGTCCTGTCGATGGCTTCCTGCAGGGCGTCTTGTTGTTCGCCCGCCGATCCCGTGCACGTCCACACGGTCAGGTCGTCTGCATACATTGCGTGACGGATACCCCTGATGTTCTCCAAGAGGTTCGGCAATCCCCTCATCGCTATATTGAACAGCAACGGGGAGATCACCGACCCCTGGGGGGTTCCCCTTTCTGCGGTACTGGGAACTTCTCGGTCCTGAGATTCCCCAGGCCTATGGTCGCCGTTCTACCCGTCAGGAAGTCCCGGACGTAGTTGTATGTCCGCCGTCCGCAGTTGGTATGTTGTAGGCTGTTTAGCACTGCTTCGTGTGAGACGTTGTCGAAGGCTCCCTTCACGTCGAGTGCCAGGATGGCACTCTTGTGGCATGTGCTGAGGCCGTCGATGACTTCTTCTTTAAGCTGAAGTAGAATGTCCTGGGTGGAGAGGTTAGGCCGGAAACCGAACATAGTGTTCGGCAGGTGCCCACCTTCTTCCAGGTAGGGCGAGAGACGATTGTGGACCATGTGCTCGAAGAGTTTTCCCGCGCATGACGTAAGAGAGATCGGACGCAGGTTCTGTAGGTTGATGGGCTTGCCGGGTTTCGGGATCATCGTTACGTCCGCGTGCTTCCAGGAAGCCGGTATACTGCCCGTCTCCCAGCTTTCATTGATATACTTTAGCAAACTCTCCGTCGCCCCGTCGTCCAGGTTACGGAGGGTCTTGTTGTTAATTTTATCCCTGCCGGGCGTCGTGTTTCTTGTGAGATTTCTTAAGGCTGCCACGATCTCCGACTTGGTGAAAGGTTGGTCTAAATCCGGATTGGGTTCCCCCTCGTACTCCGGGTGAATGACTGGCTGCGTCTTCCGTTGTTGCTCGTCTCCGATGTATTTCGCAGTGATGGCTTCGAGCGCTTCTTCTTCGGTTCCCTGGAAGTTGTGTATAAGTCTTTGTATGTGTTGCCCCATGACAGTTTTTGATTCCGTCTTCGCCAGAAGGGTCTTTAAAATGGCCCAGGTCTTTCGGTTGCTGAGGGTTCCCTGTAACTGGTCGCACACTTGATTCCAGTTCTGACGTCCGAGTTTTTCAGCATACTCCTCCGCCTGCCGCGAGACTGCGGCAATGCGGATCTTGAGTGTGCGGTTTCTCTTCTGCTTCTTCCATCTCTTCAAAAGTCCTCGCCTGGCCTCCCAGAGGTGAAGTAGGTGTGGGTCGACTTCGGGATTGTCCGCAGTGAGTTGGATGGTCTTTGTATACTTGGTAACCAAGTCCATCACGTTCTTGGTCCACTCCTCGATGTTCTCTAGGCTGCTGGGGTGTTCATCTTTGCGGAAAGCAGGCCAGTCTGTAATTTTGGCTTGACCTAATCTCACGGGGGTTTTGTGGTGCATGATTTCGGTCTGGATGATATGATGGTCGCTGCCCAGTCTCGTCCAGTCTCGACCACTCAACTTGCCTGAAGCCAGTGGAGAAGGTCAGGTCTGGGCTGGTGTCTCTGGAGACACTGTTGCCGATTCTAGTTGGTATTAGAGGATCGGTCCACAACGTCAGCTGGTGGTGTTGTGCCGCGTTGTGCACGTCCATACCCTTCTTGTTGGTTGATCGGTAGCCCCAAGCCACGTGTGGAGCGTTAAAGTCGCCCACCACGAGAAGTTTCTGACCGTCGGTGACTTTCTTCACTTCTCTCAGTAACTTGTCCAAGTCCTTTAGTGTGTCGCGCGGAGGACTGTATACATTCAGGATGTAGAGGCTCTGCAGGGTTTTCTTGGGAGGAACCAGCTCAATCAGAGTGTGCTCGATTCTGTGGTTGATTTCGTGCTGCTGCGTCGTGTAGTGCTTCTTGATGAGGACGGCGGTCCGGGTCCTTCCTTGGGCAATGTGCGTTTGGTAGCCACGCATCGTAATATTATTTGTCTCTGTTTCCTGTAACGCGATGACGTCAGGTTGGTGTAGGGTGCATAGGTGAAGTAAATTTTGCCGTTTCCGATTTATTCCTCTGCAATTCCACTGCCAAATTTTGAGGGTTTCGGTCGCTTCTTTCTTCTTTGCTATTTTATTCGCCATCTTGGCTTCCCAGAGTCTCGTTCATCTGGGCTTCTCTGATGGGGTATTTTGGCTTTTTCCTTGCCTGCTCCTTTTCCCTTTCTAGGATGGAGATGCGTTGGCTGAGCTCGTTGCCCATCTGGGTGATCTCCTGGCGGAGCGTTTGTAAGGCTGCTTGGACGGTGGCCGCCACAGACTTGCTTATGGTGTCGACGGCCTGAGCCAGTTCGGCTCGGAATTCATTTCTCAGTTCGGTCTTGTCTTCGGTTCGGGCCTTGTTCACCTTGTACTCTATTCCCGATTCTAGGTCCTCTATCGGGGGAGTATGTTCCCTCGGCGGCGTTGGCGTTATGGTCGGTGTCTGCTGTTTTTGCAATTGCTCAATGAGATGTTGGAGCTTCCTCTCCAGGGCTTGTTCCCTGGCCTGAGCTCTTTTGTCCCGTTCCTCCTGACGTCCTTCTTGCTCTTCTAGACGCTTCATGAGCACTTCATTCCGCTTCATAAGGTCGGCGTTTTGCCTTCTGAGGGAGGCGATGGTTTCCTCGTATCTCGAATTTCGCTCTTGTGTCGGCAGTGAGGGAAATGGGTCGGTTGTCGACTTGGAACTGGCTATCACTTCCGCCCAGCTGATCTTCTGCTGTTCTTGCTGTGGCTTACTTGTTCGATATTGCGAGGAGCTTGAACTTGTCTCCCTTGTTATAGGTGGTTGTCGGCCTCTTGAATTACTTCTCTCCCTCACGTACAGGGGTGGGGGTCTTGGCTTGAGCCTTTTCTCGCACTCCTTGCTTGCCGTCTCGTGAGGTAGTCCACATAGTTTGCACTGCAACTGGCAATCATGATCTGTTTGTGGGTTCTGCACCCCGCACCTGTTGCAAATGTGTTTGTCTGGGTTGGGGCATACGTCCTGCCGGTGGCCGATTTCTCCGCAGGCCTTGCAATACTGTACCGATCTGCGGTATGGGCGGCAACGTGTGTACGAGCCGGCCACCTTCACATAGAAAGGGATGTGCGGACCTTCGAAGGTGATAACTGCTGAGGTGGATTTGCCGAGCATCCTCGCATGCAGGATGCCACAGTTGTTGGCTGCCAGCAGTTCCGCAAGTCGTTTCTCCGTCGTACACGCAGTGATGCCGTGCACGACTCCACGCATTGTTCCTGGGAGCGGTTTGATGTACGGCGTCATCTCGTATGTGGCCGCCCCAAGTTCGATGCCGTTGATGGAACCGAGTTTCAGTGCGTAGTCCTCGTCTGCGGTGCTGGCAATTATCAGGTTCTGCTTCCACTGCGTTTGGATGGTTACGTTCGCGCAAAATTCTTTGAAAGGGGAACCACTTGCCCTTGCAAGTCCTTCGGTGATCTTCTCGTCCGGCCAGCTGGACAGTTTCAAGCCGGTTCTTGGTCGGTATACCACCTTGTAATCATTCTCTGGCAGCGGCGGCGTCACGCGTCGCGGCGGTGGCTTGCCTTTGGTTCGGCTTCCCGGATCTTGCTGCCGTTGGTGGTTGCTGGTGGCTTGCATGCTTGCTTCTACTCTCGGCTTGCTCCTCGCGTTCAGTCCTCCTTGCTGGTTCTGGGGGTTTCCTTGCTTTCCTCCCTCTTGTATGCGGTCCTCGTTCGGCGCCTTCTTGTTTTTTCTTGCCTTGATTGCTTGGAACCATGGGCCAGCTTGACTCAGCGTCTTGCCGCTGTTCTCATCGAATTCCATGTTGCTCTGGACCGCTGTGGAGTCTTGGCTATTGTTCTCTATGTCCATTTCGTGAGCACTGCCGTTCGTTTCCCCTGCCATTCTCGGTGCTCGCGAGGCCACGCGGGCCCGCTCCTGGGGCGCGTGCGGCGTTCGAAGAACGGTGTCCGAATATGTTGAGGTGCTCGTTGCTCGGTGCGTCAAGGTAAACAAATCCACTCACCGTGGTAATTCTGGCGACTTTCGATGCCAATTGCCTTGTTGAGCTCAGTGGCACAAAATCGTGAAGGTTGGTTAAGGTTAACCGCAATAACTCGCGATAAAAGCAGCAGCCCATGCGAAGCGCGTCCGCTCCACTCGGCCCCCTGGTGGCTTTTTCTTTTTCAGCAAGGCCCCGGAAAAAAAAGGAGTATTTACGAATAGTAACAGTTGATAACGCCGAACAGCTTTGAGCAAGGCCCCGGAAAAAAAAGAGTATTTAAGGATAGTGCTAGCTTCGAAAGTGAACTAAGAGAGATTCTGCATTCGTAACCAGAGGTTATTACTTACTGTTAATCCGCTTGCATTTCTGTGTCGCATTACATCTTATATTTTCTGCGCACATTTATCATCATTGTTGCCAGCACCGACATCGATACGCAGATATTTTTTTTAGTTATTCGTTGCGTATATATATATATATATGTATATATATAATCAATACCTCTGCACCTTCAACTTGTGGTTCGTGTTCCCGAAGTGAAAGCTTAATGAGCCTAGTTTTCAGCAGTCTTCAACAATAGAGAGTTTTAACCCGCCCGAGAAATCTATTTCAGTTTACGGAATACCGGATTGACAGAGGCATCTGCATCAGCGGCAGGGACGGTGGCGCCGTCTTGCGGCGAAGTGTTTAACCACAGTAAACCCGGAGCTGTTATTGTAGTGGTGAGCAGCCACATTGTAGTTAGCTGCTGGTGCAAACAGTCAACAACGGCGTCATGCTTAACATGCAATTCAGTGTTTCGTCTTTCAATTCTGCGAGAACAGCCACGTAAAAGAAAATTACCACTAACTAGTTGTAGTTGGACAAAGCATTGCAATATGCCGCCACCAGCGTTGCTACAGAAACAGTTTATGATAACTCGAAGCGAACCTCTTTTCACCCGCCGCTGTGGCTTAGCGGCTATGCCATTGCGCTGCTAAGCAAGAGGTGCGGGATCAAATCGCGGCTGCTGCGACCACATTTAAATGGGGGCGAAATTTAAAAAAAGCGAAAAGAAAGAAAAAAACGGGTGTTTTCCGGGCATTGGCCGTAGGTGAAAGATCGCCCGGTGGTCAAAACTATTACAGAGTACCCCGCTACGGCATGCCTCATAATCGAATGGTGGTTTCGGCATGTAACAGCCCAGAATCCAATTCAATTGAAAGCTCTGTACTTTTCGAAGCCACATCTGGATGCCTTAGAACGCGCAGTTATCAAGTGAAGTGCACCAAGGAACAAGAAGCGTGTGCTTGCGGCGATAAAGCTAGGGAAACGACGGAACACGTTTCATTAGAACGTGGAGAACGCGGAACCTAAACCCAGCTGTCGGTTCAGGTTCCGCTGGCCTCCTTGAAGCCCTTGGGCTCAAAGATAACAGGGGGAAGGTAAACATGTCCGCTACAGCGATTAGTAAGAGGCACGTGGAGGACAGGTGGCAGAAAAGTAGGGCGACCACGAACAACGGAGGGGCACAAATACGAAGTTACCCTATAGTGGCTCACAAAGTGTGACACCGATATTTCTCAGTGTCTTTTTCTTATCTTCTTTTTTTAAGGAAAGGTAGCAGATTAGGCAAAACCAGAACAAGAGTTTGGCGGAGCAACCCACCAGCCCGTTTCAATGGGGACGCTCCTAGCACTCTTTCATCCATCCACTGACGTCCACAGCTCCGGTAACGCGATTTTCCACAAACGATGATGCGTTTACGGAGAAGTAACACACTCGATAACGGCCACTGTCGTTCTTGTGACCCAGAAGGCAAAATAAAGAAAAAAACACGAGGCGTTGACGGAGACAATAATGCAGACACGACAAACAAAAGCAGCTTAAACAGACGAACGATAACGAGAAAGAAATATAAGTGAAAACACGAGCGATATCTTTATGTGTACATATACTAGGGGGTGCTAACAAATGACTTGTCGGCCGTAACAAACGGAACCCGTATTAATGCAGGCGCCAGCTTTGGTTACAGCCGGAAGCGGGGAAATAAAAAGCCTTTGTGAACGTGCAGCCAAGGCAGGAAAGAAACGAGCTCGCACCGGCTACAGCACTCTGACTATACATCTAAATCTTAGGCAGTCGAGAGGCCGGAGTACGCCGTGCATCCGCTAAACTTGCCCGTGCCTCTTCACGGATGCCGGACGCGCTCCCAACGACAGCAAAGAGAGCCGCGCTGCAAATTAAGGAATGCCTCGCGAACGTGTGCAATCATGAAAAGGGGAGGGGGAGGGGAGGGGGGGGATCCGCGCCCTGTGTTAAATGCGCATAAAGCGCCCCGGAGCCTGACCTGGCGACGGGGCGGAAACAGGAACGGCGAAGGAGGCGTTGTCTCTGGCACGGACCGTCTTAATGAGGTGTTCATTAGGAATCAGAGTGGGGTGCCTGGAACGACGCCCGATTCCTGCCTTCTCGAGTGGCGCCGCGCTATCTGTTTCAATTTGACTTTGATCCCGCCGGCGGGAAGTTTTTCACGTGCTAACATTGGTCTCTCCTGGCGTGTGTGTTTCTTTTTTTCTGTCGCCGGCCTGACGTATACAGTACGGTAAGCACAGTTATTCCTTTGTTTTCGATTCGCTGGGTTAGTGGATCTCATACGGTCGCCCAGTGCCTTGTATGCTGTGTGTTTATTCTGGCTCCTCCCATTCACTTGCTTTCCGCTCCGAATTGTGGTTGTCTTTGAAGTCTTTGAAGGATGTGAACCTATGCTTCGAAAAGAATTGGTGTAAGGACCTTAACACAGTATTTATTTATTTATTTATTTATTTATTTATTTATTTATTTATTTATTTATTTATTTATTTATTTATTTTGCTCTGATAATTTACATTAAAGGATTGTTGGAGGTGCGGCCGGGAGTACACAAATAAATACACATACACACAGAGAGAAAGAGAGCGAATGCCACAACGTATTCTGTTGAACCCACACATCCACGATCAATGGTAACAAGCCACCGCATTTCCAAACGTCTGTACCTTAAGGTAAGCGACCGAAAGTTGTAGTCTTGCTTTCGTTCAGCTTTCTTTCTTTTCCTTTTCTTTTATTTCGTTCCCTCTGCGCCAGCAGTCTTCCCTCATCCCATGTTACTCTTCTCCGCTGCTGAGCATTCCGTATGATACGGGTGCGAAGTCGGCGGACGACCGAAAAGACAATGTTCCAGCATTGAATCTGGTCAAAGGTTGGCCGCGTGACCTCTCTCCGACATTGGTCAGCACGCAATTCGGTGGCGCAGAAAGCCATCACTCTAGTGCTGCGCCTCAGTTCTTTAACTGTGCATGCTTGACTGACGCATTGTACGTAGGGGTGTGCGCGCGTTGTCTTGCACTCGTCCATGTCCTGCCTCTTGGCTTGTATTTACCATTCTATCCTGCTTTCAATCGCAAGAGTTAAAAAAAAAAACGGGACGTCGCAGTGGTTTTAACATGAAGCTCTGGTTAATTTGCTCTCACCCGCCATGGTTGCTCAGTGGCTATGGTGTTAGGCTGCTGAGCACGAGGTAGCGGCATCGAATACCGGCCACGGCGGCCAAATTTCGATGGGGGCGAAATGCGAAAACGCCCGTGTACTTAGCTTTAGGTGCACGTTAAAGAACCCCAGGTGGTCGAAATTTCGGAAGTCCTCCACTACGGCGTGCCTCATAATCAGAAAGTGGTTCTGGCTCGTGAAACTCAAGAATTCTTTAATTTGCTCTCTCTCTATCTCTCTCTCTCGATTTGCCCGCTCATTACCACGGTAGGCAAGTAAGAAATAATTGAAAAAGTTTCCGCTTAAGCCGGCATGCATAGCCGTGGTAGTGATTATGTTGCCACAACAGGCGGGGTTAGCCAGGTGTCTTAGGCCAGCACTTGTTCTTCCTTAGAGGGTCTTAGGATATTGGGTGCCTTTCCAAACGTTTCTGTATTTTTTTTTGACTGGATAGTTAAGGGATTTCGGTGTACACATAAGACGTCAGTTTTTCTTTGGCTCTTGAGCAGGTTGCACATGCATCCAACATACAGTTGCGCTATCACATACACGTCAAAATACTACCACGATGTTACAAACGAAACTCTCAAAGCAATGATGCGAATAATGACGCCAAACGTTCATCAACTAGGTGTCTCGGGAATAGGCAATCAAATGGCGCAAAGTTCTTTTTCCTTTCTTATCACTACGGGCACTTTCGGGAACGCCACGTCTTGAAAGCCCACATGTGGAATGCCCCCTCTTTTCTAAACCATAAATTGACGCCTTTTCTTTTTCCTCTTTTAACTGCACGCACGGCGAGACAAACTCTTCTGCATCACTAATGTCATTAGATAAAGCACGAAGTTGGGAAGTAGAGCGTCCAGCCTTCAATTATCATGTCTGCCTCTAGGCAGTACAGTGCATCATTCACTGACAGCTAGAATCTCTCGCTTTCTCTCTCTCTCTCTCTCTGTTCATCTCAATACCCCCTCCCCCAGTGCAGGGTAGCAAAGCGCACACGCGTCTGACGAACCTCCCTGCCTTTCCTGTCTTCTCTCTCTCTCTCTCTATCTCTCTCTCTCTCTCTCTCTCTCCTCGTGTCGCTTCTTCTTGTCCGTGTCTGACGCGCTGAGAACCTCTGACAATGCAGCACAAACTTGCACAACGCTCAATTTTAAACGAATAGAAGAAGAAAGCATCGTAATACGTAAGACAGTAGATTCGTTTACGTGAACGACACCGAGCGGGTCGACTCGTAATGCGAGTCGAATTCACATTAGTGCGCGTATATGCGTTACACCCCATAGCGTCGATAATGCGAAGGCGGTCGCATCGTGTTTCACATACTTCTGGGCGCCATTGCTCAGAGTGGATCAGGGAACCGGGGAAGACCATTCACGCGACGAAAATGGAGTAGAAGCAAGTTTGCCTCTGACACACGCACACACACCCTGACACACACACCCTGACACACACACACACACACACACACACACACACACACACACACACACACACGCACACGCACGCACACGCACACGCGCACACACACACACACACACACACACACGCACACACACACACACACACACTATAATAATAATAATAAAGAAACGCCGGCGCCCGCACAGGCACTGAAGCGGGAAAAGAAATGTTACACACACTTGAAAAAAATGAAGAAGGAGAAGGAGAATAAAGGACCGAGAGAAAGCTTTCGGCATCCATGCTCGAGAGACGAAGCGCAAAAAAGAAAAAGGAAAGCCAGCACGAGAGAACAAGTAGGCAGGAGCACGGCAGCAGCGCGAAGCAGCAATGTAGCAGCAGCTAGAGCCACTCACCTAGAACTCCGCCACCACCTTACAGGCCACGCACACTGCCGGCCATTCAAGGAAAGTGCCATTGGCCATAAAGAGCCTGAGGTCGAGGGATCAGGGCTTCGGCAGCAACGCTGAAAAGAAGTGCTCGCCACTCCTCCCTCCCTCTCCTCCTCCTCCCCCTTCCATCCCACCAGCAACGACGGTGTCATTCGTGCGTGCAGGAGGTACGTTACATACTCTCGCGAAAGGCTTTCCGACGGCCGTTGGGCTCGGACTATAACGCCAGCTTCCTCGGGCGAGGAAACTGCAATGGAGCGTTATCCCTCGTCCGGCCTGACTTGCTGCGCAGGTAACGCCTCGACGGGCTGAGTCTGGAGCTTGGAGGACGGAGAGGCAGGTGCTTGGTAGTGCTGCGATGTGTCCGATGGCCCGACCGACATTGCACGAGCTTTGCGAGAGGCTGAACGGAACGTTGTACGAATTGTATGCCTATAGGACGAATCGAAGGCAGTGGTAGTAACGATCAGGCGCGATTAGCCTGAAGAACAACTCCCAAAATATCACGTTTCGACGAGCATACGCGGTGCTTAAACAATACACTCCACGTGTGCTTAATAGCATGAACCGATTATAACGCCAAAGATTGCACTTTCTTGCTCAGTGCATTAGCCACATAGCCATAACGCGATTTCATTACACTTCAACACCCCTTGTATCAAGGCTCGTGGAAGTGGCTAAATAATAACGCGACTTGTAACCGCCACCACGTAAACGAAAATCCTGAGATTTGAGCACACGTTGCCGTTTTTATAGAGATAATAAAAAAACACAACCGCCACATACCAATATCCTGAGAACCAGACAACAGTTAACCAGAAACATATTTAAAATAAAGGAAACGAAAACCTATCCGCACAATCACTTGAATCATCCGCTGTAATGACCCTTCTGTGGCAGGTGAGGGAGGTTTCACTAGACGGCTTCATAGCTCCGGCCATGCGGCAGTGCAATGCGCCGGTCTGCAAGTAACATTGCACTAACCATTCGCCGTAGAGCAGTCATATAACTTACAACAACCATTCTTTTCCAAACAAAGTGTGCTTCACATAAGGTAGATAGCAACAGGAGCCGAGTCTTCCTGCACCTTCTGTGTTATAGTAACGATGAGATTGGGTGTGCTTGCAACAATTCTCTGAAAGAGAATACGCCCTCATAAAAAAAAAGTACAACTAAATTTAAAACTTTAACGTGCCGAAGACATTCTGCCATCCAGCCACCATTGGAATGGGCACGCTGCTGCTGGCAATCGCACCAACGACCTACTTTTCAGCAGTTGAATATGATAGCCACATAGCCACGTCCAAGTACAGTTTTGCAGGTTGTTTGGTCTGTTGTCGCGGTAGTCTGATTGTGACTGCCGATACACGAGGCGCCGATGGACAGGGAGCGTGTCCTATAGTGCAAGCGAGTTCGAACGCTGAATATTATAAGCCTTTGAGAAACGCAAGTTTCGTCGTGCAAGCGCTCTGGGGAGTCTGAAAGTTTAGACGTTGCGATGAGCACTGGGGAAACGGGCGCGCCGCGCGCTTGTGCAATTACACACGCCTGCACACGCACATCAGCACGCACCTAAACACACACACGCCGACGCACACACGCACACAACACCACGCACGCACACTCACGCATTCACACACCCGTAAACACACAGACAGAGAAGGAGAGAGAAGAGAGCGAGAAAATTCTCGTAGAAAGAATGACCACAATGCGCAATCTCCATATCAAAATCACATTTATTGTATTGTTGTGCTATCTTACAGCTCAATTCAATGTACTATCGCTATAATAAGTAAAGATGCGTGCGGCAGATGCAAGATACTTATGATGCACGTGTAACAATGGTTCGAACAAACAAAAAGAACACGATGAAGGCCCCATTCGGACAAAAGTAGCCGAGGAGCCCGCAGCAGATACGGAAGTTACGTACGGTAGCAAGCACATGAAACTTCAGGATGGAGGTGTGTTTGCTAATGTTTTTCCTGTGCACTGAAAATTCTCGTCTGTTTTTTTTTGTTTTTTTTTGTAGGAGTGATGAAGGGCGAGATAGAGTTTCCACTGTATAGATTTTAAAAGCACACCTTTCACGGCAGGAAGGGAAGACCACTGTAACTCAAGGGGACAGGGTGAGGCCAATACTTCTCATGAATTTTTGGGAATATTGTGTCGCACTTCTTTTTTCCATTTTTCGTCAACTAACAGAGAATTGAGCCAGATGTTTGTATCATATCGTTCAGTACTTTGTCTTTTGTCTACTGAACCAAAAGTATCTTATTATGCTAAAAAGTGAACTGTATCGATTTTTTTTTCTTTCCGTACACGAACCGGTTCGAAAGCAAACCATTACAGAATACAGCCACTAGCTCGCGCTCACCACTGGGTTTCTTGCAACACCACCAGATGGCGCTCGCCTCCGCGCATCCCGCCCGGCGCCGCCTCGGCAGCGTTTCACAGCTCGTGCGTATCTTGCGTGTTGTGCTTGCCTTGCTGTGCGGCAAAACTACAGGTGCTGGGCTGAGGAGGTCGCGTGCTGGATTGTGATAGCGTAAACATTACAATCGTCCACAGCCTGAAGGGAGCGCTCGCAGCTGGCATCTCGACAGCGTGCTGGGCCACGTATGTACATAGAGCAGGTAAACCCGTGCCAGAAAAATGTGGTTCCAAGGCGCGCACTTAGCGTCCACGACACGCAGGCCAGAAAGAAGCGTCGCGCGGCGCAGGAGCGTCTTAGCTACGCAGCAAAACGTGGTGCAGACCCCCAATATATGGTTACACGGTAAGCCTACAATTACAATAAGTAATTCAATTACGTACGGCCCCATAATTCGATTAGCGTTTAACACCTGCCACGATGCGATGTGCCATGTGAGGCAATGATAATGCGCAACCCTCTCAGAGAGTATGAACAATGACGCACAACAACGCCTCAAGCAAAGACGTCTCCATGTGTGTTCTGTGGACTACGCACCTCAAACTGTAGTGGTGCACTCAAGATATTTTTTTACATCAACTTACCACTCTTGTATTGGACTAAACGCTAAAGAAATTACACATTGGCTGCCAACGTCACCGCTAATCATAGAAAAACAAAGCAAACAGCATAACACAGAGCTTCGCTTATATCCTCTGCAGCAGTGCGTGGGATCTGTCATTCTTTTTCAGAATTGTCGCTTTCCCTATTTCCTTAACGGGAAGCTTTAGATGGGGGGCAACTCTGACTCTGTCTGTTCAAACACATGTAAAACGCAGAAATGCATATATTGCGACGGCAGTTACATCGACTCTCGAGGCGAACTTCCGCCGTCGGCGCTGGCGTCGCCGTGGTGTCCCACTTATATCTAGGTTTCAATAGATGCTATATTATTCAATCCCCAAAGTTTCTCAAACCAGAACTTACGTTGAATAAGTAAAATAGCACAATAAAAGACACAAACGCAAGAAAAGGAGACAAGGGCAAGCGCATGCTCGCAACTGTTTAATGGCAGTGAAGGACTGTGAGCAGGAAACAGCTACGAGTAGCGCTTGTATTTGTGTCCCTTTCTTGCGTGTGTGCCTTTTATTGCGCCAATTTACTTGTTCAGCTATGCAAAAACCAACTTGCCCAACAAATACCTTTTCCGGGACTCAACGTCAGTCACAGAAATATTGCTCAGAAATTTGAGAACGGCAGCATGCAAACAAGCGGAACGACAAACAACATTCACAGTGCATGCGCGCCTTTTATCTTTAATCTTATCGGAAAATTAAATATAAAAAGTGCAACACAATATCGGAGCTCAAACGTAAAAGTTGTGTAATTTTACTGTCGCGGTTCAATACGGACCGTGAAGGGGGCTTCTGTGCTATGCAGTTACTTGCCCTACACAACGTGCTACAGCTACTTCAGGATATCAGAAATTTCGACGCACCCGCATGGGCGTCACTTCCGTGTTAGTGGACCAGCGTGCAGTTAGAACGCCATCCAAAACGTACGCCCCATATTCGATAATCTCGTGTGATCATATGAGAAAACATCATGAAATTTCCTATTCTGCGTGGAATTACTCGCCCTCATACATGTCTGATACAAAGACTGCGATCTGCGATCAGGCGTCACCTTCACGCGCAAATATTTGCACATTATTGGACGGACAGACTTCCCGGACTGTTCAGTGTGTGGCGCTGTACACTCTTAAAACGGTTGCACCCTTTGGGGTGTATATTTGTCCCCAACAATAATCGTCATCTGCCTTGCTTGCGTTTCCTTTCTTGAAAACTAGGCGTTCGCTACTTTCCTGTCGAGAATGCTGCGTCACACTGATAAGGCGCATGCCGTTCGTGACTGGGAAGTACCGTGCTCGCAGCGTTAAAGAAAGGAAACGCGGGCAGCACGGATGACGATTATTGTTGGGGGACAAGATACGCCCCAAAGGGTGTAAATTTTTCTAAGAGTGTAGAGACTATAGAACATGTGCTCGTGGTGTGCCCTGCGTATGCGCGCGAAAGACTGACAATGGCAGATACCTTGAGACATTTACACAATGGACGACTGTCGGAGGACCTCTTGCTAGGCGCATGGCCACAGAGTTGGCATACGACAGAGACAATGCGTGCTCTTTCACGTTTCCTAGGTGACACGGGCCTGGACTCACGCCTGTGATACCGGTTGTGTAATGTGTCCTTCACCTCGTTCCTCCCATTATCGTCCCCCATTGTGACACTTTTTCTTCCCCTCTTCCCCTTCCCTTACGTAGAGTAGCAGGCCAGATGCTCCACTATCCGGCCGACCTCTCTACATTTTCCAGTCATTAAAATACTTCTTTTACATCTCAAACATATTCGTTCTCATATGATAATACAAGACCTGACACACTCAAAGTGTGCCGAGTGAGCTCCTGGCATGCACTTTGCAAAGTAGTGAACTAGGTTTGAATAATTAATCCGGGACCCGGAAGAAGTGCGACGTAATGCTTACGCATTGCTCTCGCATTTACAGCTAAGTCGCAACGACTAATTTTTTTTATTTATTTAGAGAGGACCCCAGAACTGAGTTGAATCAAATTTGTCGCATTTGAGAGAGAAAATTAAATTCCAGTGATGGCAGCAATCGAAAATGTCGTTTTTCGATTACCTTGCGATTACTAAGGTGCGCGGAACCTTCTACAGGAAATGCGGAAAATTGGTCGTAAGTTAAAAAAAATAAATAGAAGGAAAAAGGGCGAAATTCCGTAACTCTACATCAAACGCAGATATCGCAGTTCTCTCAGCTGCATCCGTTGGATCATCTCGATCAGGCAAATTTCATATTATTATTAACTGATTAGGTGAAATCGTAGCAATGTTCACGAAGGTGTTGCATATATAACCCACAAGTAAGTCCTGTATATGAGAGCAGTGAATATTACACTGATTTTGTCCTTCATTGGATTCGCTATGGAATGCAGTTTTCAGAATGGTGATATTGTTTTTCCCTGCTGAGCTACGCTGTAAGCCTGATCGTCTCACTATTTTTTTCGATTTGGAGATTTTCAATTCTTATTAAAAATTGACGGTCTAAATCAAATATCCGCTAAAGAAAGTCGCTTTAAACTTTTCCTATTAAATTCAACAAACCTCAGTGAATTCGGTGCAGTGCATGGCGAAAAGAACGATTCCTGTTTTCTCAAGGATTAAAGTAAGAGGCGCGATTTACATTTATAAGTGAAATTTTCAACAGCCTTTATTAAAAATTGACGGGACAATAAAATATTCATTTCCAACAGTCACGATATAGCAACGTTTCTTTTAAATGCAATAAATCTCAGCAAATTTAGCGCAGAGGTTCCTGAGAAAAACAATTTTTCTTTTTCCATGAATTTAGAGAGGAGCCCGCGAGCTAAGGCTTCCTCTTAAGGAAGATTTAGCTCGGAAGCTCCTATCTATATACATGGAAAAGGATGTTGTATTTAAAGCACTGCCTTTCTTTTCTAAATTGTTTAATATTGAAAATGCGCTTAAAACACCAAAGCTTCCCCTTAAGAGGAAGCTTTAGCTCGGGTGCTCCTATCTAAATACATGTAAAAGGAGAATTCGTTTTTCTCGGCAACTACTGCACAAATTTGACAAGGTTTGTTGCGTTTAAAAGAAAAACTTAAAATCTAGTGACTGTTGGTTTCATATTTTCGATTTAGATTGTCATTATTTTATTAAAAATTAGAAAAAATCGGAAATTTTCAAAAAACGAAACCATCAAGTTTACAACTCTGTAACTCAGCAACGAAAATTGATAATACAATTGAGTGAATTGCATCTAATAGTACATCTAAAGCGGACAAAATTGATATGTTACACATGAATTTCAAAAAATTTACTAATATGTGAATATAGCTTTTGCAGAACCCTTCTAAACAACGTAACAAATTCACGTAAGATATAAAATTACGTATCGAATTTGTCCGCGTTCAATGATCTAATGAATCCAGTTTACATAACCGAGATAGCTGTTTTTTATGCAGCGCTATGAATCTGTAAACTTCATGCTTCTATTTTTTTCAAGCTATCGAATTTTTGAAAATCATTTTAAGAAAATTTAGGGCCTAAATACAAATTCCGCGACCAACAGTCACTAGAATTTAACTTGCTCTCTGAAATGCTACAAATTTCGTTAAAATCGGTCCAGGGGTTACCTCAGAAAAACGTTTTTGCGTTTTTACATGTATTTGAATAGGCCGCGTTGGAGTTGGGCCCGAGCTAAAGCTTCCTCTTAAGAGGAAGCTTCAGCTCAGACGAACTCAGCAGAAAAATAAACTACGCAGATCAAACACCCCTGTTGCAGTCTATTACACAAAGCCTTGATAAATATAAATGCCTTGCCATTTTCTTTGTTGTCATCGATGGAATGCGTTAGCTTACGAAATGGTTATGTTTGTGCATCGTAACAGTCACAACCTTAACGTGATGCAATGATTATGTTTATGCACTACTATTCACAAATACGTACACTGTGCGGCGTCAACGCAGTGGCGTCATGAGGACGAGGCGGTGTTTCTGGAAGGAAGGACGGTGAGGACAGACGTATGCTGATGGAAGTCTGAAGCGAAGGACAGAGTGCTAAGGTTGACCACTATTTTCCCTACTTTTGTTTCTTCGTCCTCGAGCTATTTGCTCACCGAGCGACTGTCCCTCATCCAGACAGCCTTCTGCTGCCCCAGGCGCCCCCACACAAACCGGGGTGTCCTAAAACGGCAGCTTCGAGAAAGAAGGCGCTCCACCCCCGCCACATCCTCAGCTAGGCGTAAGAGAAGCGCATAAGTGGCGCATGCAGGAAACACATACATACCCGCACCACCGGGTAAAACATGCCATCCGTCCCTCCGCATATACGTGGGTATACTTCCCCGTGGTGTGGAGGCCAGTGAATTCCCGGTCACATTCCGTGGTGAATGCGAAATCAGGCCACGGAAAATTCCGGCGCACAAAAAAAAAAACACTCAAAACGTAGCATTTGGAGACCTGGCTCACCAGGGAGGAAAAGGAGGCCCAAGTGGCGCTCTTCGACCAAGCACGGCGGCGTGCCGAAGCCTATGGAGTCCTGGACGAGGGGCCCCGACCATCTGCTTCCCCAACGCTCGCCTTTTACAATAAACGTCCTTCGATCCAGTGGCCTAATGGAGGGTGGCGCCCCCGCGCACGCACTCATTTGGCAAGACAACAACAACAACGACGATGACAACAATGACGACAACAACCGAAACAACAACAGAAACCACAACAACAGCAGCAGCAATGGTCAAGAGAGTCCACGAAGGTTCGTTAAGAAAGCTCCCCTGCAAAATGGATATCTCCATTTCTCGCTAACCATGAAGAAATTTAGTGTATACGTTCACGAAAGAGAGTGATCACAACGGCATCTACCGTTAAACTAGTCGTTACGCGAGCAAGAGGTCAAGTGGCGAGAGCCTGAAAAGGAGTTACCTCTCTGCCGGACAGGGTGTTAGATATGGAGCTGTTTCCTGCGATTACTTCGAGTTCCCCAGACCACATCGGATTGCAGCACAGCTAATTGAGGAATGCAGAAGCAGGAAAGTGCATTCCAGAGAAGCGGCCGAGCAAACAAGTTTAAGGCAACAAGTTCACGTGCCAACAAGTTCGTGCGTCGCCGGGATTAGAAGGGGGCCTCGTACAATGGAGCTCAATCGTCCCCCTTCGGCTTTGAAGAAGGCATCTGCTACCGCTGCGGAGCCAAGCCACCGGGTGCAGGTGGGCCCTTGTGCAATGAAGCATGAGCGCCCCCCCTCCTTCTCCAGCCTAGAAGAAGTGGATTGCCAGTCTGCGAGGCAAGACCGCAGAGAGCCGCCAGGTGCGACACCGCGACACGGGCGCCTACCATTGGCTGAAAGTGGCGTCATCGGAGCGGACTCTCCCATTGGTGAAACATGACGTGACTTACAGTGCTCGAAGGGTTTATAAGAAGCCTTCCAGAGAGACCTGAGGATTCTGGGACATGCCCTGATTCCCGGATTCACCTCTCTCGAACTTCTTGCCGCGGGCCGCAGCGTCCGAGTTGCTGCCGGCCCGTAATGTCTGTACGACTGTCACATGACGTCTCACCTCCCTGTACATAATGTAGAATAAATCCTCCCAAGTTTGGGTATTTCATCCCGAAGTCCGGTCCTCCAACCCCTACAAGGGTAAGTCAGGAGGGTCTCGGAATGTAAGGGAGAAAAAAAAATGTCGATCTGTTCGCATCGAACAGTGGGCACGACCAACCGATCCATTGAAGGGGTTCTGCTGGGGTGCGTGGCCGCTGGAATGGCTCGCGAGGGAGCTAAGACTGGACGCAATTTAGACGTTAGTCAAGCCAACACGTGAACCAGCCAAGCAGGCTGCGCAAGGACCGAGGTCGTTTGGGACGGATACAGTGGCTCCCCAGCTCCCCATTTTTGGAAGTGAACTTCAGTGAACGCACGCAGAGAGAAAGGATCGATGTCGAAACTCAGTCTTACCGCATAAGCTTCCTTAAAAGCAGCGCCTTTTCTGAAAAGATTACGATCGACTCATATAATTTAAAATTGCAAAAAACTGCGAGTTTTTTCATACGTAAAAGAAGAAAAAAGCGATGTACAGACCCAGCGTAAATGTTCAAATATTTATGAAGCGAAACTTCTTGTGAAGCACTAATGAAGTGTTATAAATTTGCTCACTTCATTTCTTCGTCGCTAGGGTAAAGAAAGTTGCCGGGCACCTCTCCTCTCTGTATTTGTGGAACACAATGTGACAAATCTTATACTGGCTGGTATTTCTTTACTTCTTCCTATTTGCTCTAAGTGTACCTATCGCTTCATGGCCGATCCCCCATTGTGGGAATGTAAAATAGTATGTAACTTACGTTTTATCATCGACACGCGGCTACAACCTCAAAGATCTAGCTGGCGTGGGCCCAATATGTACCGCCCGCTTCTAGGCCAACTCTCCGTTGGGGTTAGGTGTCATTATGTGAACATCATACCATCATCATCATCAGCAGCAGCAGCAACACACAGACATTATTTGTGGACGATGCCCCGCTGTGGGCATGCACCGTAGTATGAAATTTATAACGATCATGAACCCGCTGTTATCATCTCAAAGAGCTTGTTGGTGACGTGACATGTACTGCCCGTGTATTTGTCAAATCCCCGTTGCGGCCGCATGTGCCGGATTATAAAAATAATCTTCATAATCGGCACCTCGCGACCACAGTTGATGTTGGCACGAGAGCAGTATAAGTCTCATTGTGACAAGCAGGAAAACAAAGGATAATAACATTCTGGCCTAATAATTAAATCATCGGACTTTCCAAGACTGACAGCCTCATTAAAAACGATTTAATTTACCTTATTATCGGTTTCTTTATCATTTTCGAATAATAATTTATTTTTCATTGCTCATTCTTTTATTATATTAGCGCCCAATTCCTGGTCTGTCCCCCCAGCGGGCTTGCGAGTTTAATTAAGGCATCATTATCATTATCATAATTATCAACATCATCATCGGGCTTTAGAGCCGAGGTTTGTACCTCGTCATCAAATTAGCCTTTCTACTCGGCGACAACTTGACCAGCGACAGGCAGCCCGACCGGCTGACCGAGCGGTCAGCCCAGACGCAGCCATGGTATCGTGGGCAGAGAAAGCTTCATGTTAAAAACAAACAGGAACCATGAAAGAAAGAGCGTAAGAGCTTTCTTCTGTGATCAGAAGGTTGCCATTTTTCCTTCATATAAGGGGAACGACGGGCCACTTGACCGGGCACTTTTAGTGGAAAGCGAGACTCTAACAGTTCGTTCAGCGCATTCCTTTAAAGGTCTTATTTTAGCGTGTCATTTCCGAACAGCCCGTTAAATAACGGGTTATTGCAGTCACGTCACGGCAGAACAGAAAGCCCCAGATTGAGATGAGTGCTTCCGAGCAGGCTCGTACGACAAGAAAATAGCAGCAGAGAGAAAGAGGATGCTTCCAATGACGGCTTACTTGGAGTAGGTAGTAAACGCGGATCACCTTTCACAAATTTACTTTCTTTTTTCCGAAGTCAAAACTTGCTTTCCAACAGGCACCCAAACGATCCCTTTGTTATATCCTGTTATATCGCCATATGACGGAATTCTATGAAACTCCTACCCCCAAGGACGAATTTTCTGTATAGAACATTCCGAGCCATTCTGCCAAGTTCACGCTACAAACATGCGGGTTTCATGGCTTCGCGTCATTTCTATCATCATTTATCTAGGCGACACTTCGGCGATATAGATAAGACAGACTTTCCCCCTGTTCCCTCTCCCCGGAACTCTACGTTCATCCGCCGTCTAAATAGCTCAAGTTCTTCACGGCAGTCACAGCTAGTCACGTGGCTTCTCTATCTCACCGGAAATAGCGCAGTACGAAAATCCAACAAATACAAACATCCCCGCTCCACCAGAATAAAATATGCGGGGCAGATATAAGTTGCAGATAAGAAAGGAGACGGCGAAGACAAACTGATGCAACAGCACGCAAGTACGAAGCAACGTTTCTCACTCGTGAGTAAGGCAAGGTGACATCTACCCTTGCAATGTTTCCACAATACTTCCAACTCGGCTCACATTAACCACAGCGTACGCAGGACACCTCACGACTGAACACGCTGCTTCGTAGCACAATAACCGACCATGTTTCTTTTTCCTCTTAGTAATCATTTCGATATTTCAACTATATTTCAATGAAACAGCACGATTAATTTTCCTTATGGCTTCACTGGCTTGATATTCTCTTGAACTGATGTGCATAAAGCAAGAGAAAACCTAGTCCATGGAATCACCTTGCGTTCTGTATTATAAAATTTTCCTGTACTGAACGCTCTACCTCGAGTCAAGAAAGTTATTAACAGCGCCACCATTCCAACCGAAGCTCTCACTGCGCCTCACTGACACTCCACGGCAAATCATGAGAAGCGTAGTTCCTTGGTCAGTCGACAGGCGGAGCCGCGTTCCACTCATCCTTCACTGCGTTTGGTAGAGTGCAGGAAGAGCTGGTGGGTAATCGTTTGCGAATAGGAGGTCATTTCCTTGTCGCTCAATGCACAGCGAGGACCTCGACTCTGGCAACCTTGAAACCGCGAGGTGAAGTCTGCGAAGGTTCATTCACCAGTTGCCAGCGCCTAAGCTCACTCACCACGTGACGCTCGCGGACAAAAGGATGTTCCACATCCACCACCATGACCGCCAGTGGCGCTGGCTAACACTCCCGGCTAATCCTGTACGTGGACACATATACCGAAGAAAAGCGGAACGGTAGGATGGTCGTTGCGGTAAAGCCTAATAGGTAAAACGCAGAGCGAGTAATGCGAAAGTTTAGGGTTCGACTCGCACTGGCGACATGTCGTCTTTTCGTCCACTTTCTTTTCATTCTGCCCTATTATTTCTGCATTTGAGCTCGACGTGACACGCTAGTTACCCTGTGCCTTTTCGGGCTTCGTTCTCTCTTCAAAGGGTTGTAACAGCGAAAAGCCCGTCAAGAGATGCGTGCATACCGATGTGGAGAGGAGGAGGAGACAACGGAGAGGAAAGACAGGGAGGTTAGCCAGTGTAAGTACCGGCTGGCTACCCTGTGCAGGGGAAAGGGGTAAAGGGAATAAAAGGAGAAAGAAGAAGAAGAGGGAAGAAGAGGGTGTCGTTTGAATGAGATAAGTCGGTTGTTACAGCGCCGCAGATGGATGAATGAATGAATGAATGAATGAATGAATGAATGAATGAATGAATGAATGAATGAATGAATGAATGAATGAATGAATGAATGAATGAATGAATTAATGAATGAATGAACGGACGGACAGACGGACGGACGGAAGGAAGTATGGATGGATGGATGGATGGATGGATGGATGGATGGATGGATGGATGGATGGATGGATGGATGGATGGATGGATGGATGGATGGAGTAACTTTAATGAAAAGTCCTACGAGCTATGGGGCGCAAGGTCCCATAGAGCGGGCTACTCCTACATTGGGACCGGGAGTTGTAACTCCCTGGCCGCATTGTGGGCTCGCAGATTGTTCAAAAGAAACGCAAACGTGGCGAGACAGGCCAAACAATGCATTTCTCCGTCTATATCGAGACTAGAAAGTCCTATACAGCCTGCCTACAAGAAAGGGTCATTCTTATTGAGTAACTGGAACTTGCTGAGCAGGAAGTATCTGCCCGTGCGTTCGCGCAAGAATCGGTGCATCCACACGCAAGAGCCGGTCGCGAATTCGGTACCCTAAAATTGTTCCCAATAGTCTTCACTTGCATGCGTCTCTGTCCATCGAGAATGCAATGTTTGTTGTTATCCATCGCACTAAAACAGAAAAGAATATTCGATAATTTGCAACAGTTGACCTCGAATCGAGTAGAAATTGACTAGCAAAGTCTACTCGATTGTCTTCGAAATTTCGAAACTGGGCCCTACGCAATAGGCAGGGCCCAGTGAGAGCTGGCCGTCCAATACGAGATTCGCGAAAGACTGTACTAAAAGGAAGCGTGGACGCTTTGAATACCAACAATCTCATTAGCATACAAGTGAGTCGAAGGGAAGAACACAAAGGAACATCCCTAGAGCGCGTAAAGTCCTCTGTATACAATCTAACTTGAGAGTTATAAAACACCGAATGAGCAAGAACACAACGCAAAAGATAGTACGAATGTCGCGTCTATATCAGTTGAATGTCAGCTACCGCAGGAAAAGGAAAAGCTGAAATGCATTCAGGAGAGAGAGATAGACAGCCCAAAATAAGAAGGAACCAAGCCACGGGCTCGCGCGTGTGGCAGAGGCAAGAGGACAGCAGTGCGTTTCGCGGTGGATAACCCCGGGGCCAAAACCACTTTAAAGTTCTCCGCAGCGGAGTCTGTGCTCCGGGGGCACAGGGTTGCGAGGAAGGTCCCGCAAACTGTATTCAAAGGCCGTCGCGCGTGTTGGCTTTTCGTTAAAGCCGACGAAGGACTGCTCTTTCTTTGTTCCTTTCTTTTTGCAGAGACAACGTTCTGTAAGCGGAGCACGTGCGAGGGTTGCACAGTAGACGCGAACCTCTCCAGAGAAGAGCCGGGCCGCAATCACTCACTTCTCTTGTCCATGCCGACCCCTCCCTGTTCTCCTTCCTCAACTCCTCCCGCGTCACATACACGCACCTCGTGACTCAGCTCCCGGGTGAGCAAGCGGCGGTATTCGTTTTTTTGAGCGTTTCGCCGATGCGCCTTTCCCACCTCAGCCCTGCTTTCCTATGCACAGGCTGTAGAGACTGAGGCAATCTTGACCAGGCAGGCCGCGCATTCCAGGAGGGCGAGGACTCTCTCATTAAAGAATGAATCACACGCTTCTAAGTTTGGGTGCTATAAAGAACAACATAACCGCTAAAAGTGAATAGAACAGTTGAATTGGCAAATGGGCCTGAAGTTGGGGCGTCTTCATATACTGTAAACTGCGACGCGCGAAGGCATATGCGAAAAGAGAGAAGTAGATCGGACATGCGCTACCTCACAACTCGGAAGTTTGCACCGAGAACAGCAGCGTGTATGCTGAGATATCGTAAAGATTGTGCCGGTAGGTACAGAACTTATTTTGGCGTTGAGAAACATAAGTGGCTTTGCTGTACGTATCTATGTTAAAGCTTAGGAAAACAATTATGAGGGATGATCTCCCGAACTTGTGGTGTCTTCGTCGTGGCTGGCCGAATGTTGCCATATTCCGGGTCAGGCAGTTAGCCGTATTACTCCACGACAATGAGAAAACACCGTAGAGAGCGGTGTATACTCGTGAACATTCTGTTTTGCTCCCGGACCTCAAATTAAGGTACCTTCTAAGCGCTTCTCATCTGTGACGGCAGTAGAGTTGTTCGCTTTCTGCAGCACATGTATCGAAAGCGTAGTTTATGATCAAGGTCTACAGATTTATTGTTGTTGCTTTCATATTGCAACTTTTACGGTTGTGTAATCTTGCCTAATTGGTCCCAACATTTTATTATGCAAGCACCGCTCTTTTAATACAAACTTCAGCCGTCAGTTAGCGCCTGTCCAGACTGACTGTTTTGCTCGTGCCCTTTTTTGTCTTGTCCTAGATTACAGTACAAAAAGGAAGCGCGAGCAACACGAAAAATGGTGGACCTCTTAGTGTTCCAGTGTCTGCAAAAGACGTTACGAAATGTTTCACTCATGCCTGTAGAATGTGGTGGTCATATTTCATCGCCAGTACTATTTCAGTCGTCTTTTCTCCACACTAAAGTGTAAATAGCGGGACTCAGCCCTGGTACACCTCGATGCATATCATTTACTTACTTACGTCTGTCGCAATAATATCCCAAGCATTTCCCCGCATGAGAACTGGCAAGAAAACGTAGGATACGAGGATTCTTCTATTTTTATAGCTTTGAAGAACAAAGAACAAGGTATCTTGACCTCATTTAATTAATGCCCTCATATTTCATGAATATTGTTATGGCAACTTCAGACATTCTGTTAGTTACAATGTCATGGAAGTTATGTCTATTGCAGTAAAACTAAGCATTTGTATCGTCGGCCTAGCTAGCTACGTCACTGACTCTTGCGGGAGACGAGATAAAGTTGGTCCTGATCGCGATGAATAACAATTGACAATATTCGCTTCTTGATTATGGTTACATGATGGGCTTCATCAACAGGTATACTACGATACCCCATATTCCACACACGGCACCAATGTATGTATGTATGTATGTATGTATGTATGTATGTATGTATGTATGTATGTATGTATGTATGTATGTATGTATGTATGTATGTATGTATGTATGTATGTATGTATGTATGTATGTATGTATGTATGTATGTATGTATGTATGTATTGAAGGCCCCTCAGCCTTCGCTCAGGGGGTCCGCGAGCCGCGACCAGCACGACAAAGGACCAACGGCACAAGGAACAAAAACCGCTTTAATTTACGATAGAATGTAACACTCAAAATTACCGCAGCCTCGCGGCCAATAGCAGAAAACAACAAGGCAAGGAAGCAGGCAGCAAAGAAGCAAAGCAGCAAAAAGCAGCAAAAGCAAAGAGGCAAGCAGCAAAACAGCGAGGCAACAAAATATACAAGCGAAAGGGAGCGACGAAAGAACGGCCGCTACCAACCATCAACCAACACAATCTTTCGGGCGATAACCGAATGCATAAAGCGCAGAAAGCAAGCAAGCACCGAACCAGGCGCGCAGACAGTCCCAAAAGCGAACAACAAGAACCACAACACTCTTTCATGCAGACACAATGCAAAGACGCTTTTCCCCCTGCTCTGCAGCACGCTCGGTAAAAGAAACTTAGACGGGCCACGTCCTGATCGCGATGAATAACAATTGACAATATTCGCTTCTTGATTATGGTTACATGATGGGCTTCATCAACAGGTATACTACGATACCCCATATTCCACACACGGCACCAATGTATGTATGTATGTATGTATGTATGTATGTATGTATGTATGTATGTATGTATGTATGTATGTATGTATGTATGTATGTATGTATGTATGTATGTATGTATGTATGTATGTATGTATGTATGTATGTATGTACGTACGTACGTACGTATGTATGCATACATACATACATGCATACGTACATACATACATACGTACGTACGTACGTATGTATGTATGTATGTTTGTATGTATGTATGCATGTATACGTACTTCCATACTGCACGTATGTACTTGTGTTTACGTATGCACCCATGCGCGCCGGTACGGGCGTTCGTACACGCGCGTTTTGCACGCGTTCGCGTCTCTCCCGCGCAGCCTCGGCTCACCCGCCTCGTACGGGGATAAACAGACTCGACGCTGTACGTCCACTTCTGTTACCATCCCGGCTCCCGTTTCTTTCGTCCGCTCAAGAAGCGCGTGCAAACGGCGACCCCAAGGAGAAGAGCCATCGAAAGCGGAACCACCGGCCCTCCCCTCCCCCCCCCCCCCTTCACGGACAAACACTTTCTCCGGGCGCCACGCTGAAACAAAGGGACGGAAGCTCGCAGTGCGGCGGCCGCGCCTCCGCTATGCATATAAACGGCCATTCGGTCTCCGTCGACGAGGCATCGCCTTAGGATGGCCACCGCCTCGTTGAGCGCCTTCCGCCTCGGAGTCAATGCCGCGTACGCAGTAGCGCGACGCGGCCTTTATATGTATACGTATATGTATATGTATTTTTTCTTCGCGTCGAAGCTTCGCGCTCGTAACTCTTGGCCGAGAAAGTCTCCGTTTTCCTAAGGGCGAGGGTGTGCCCCGATCGGGAAAATAAATGGCGCGCGGGCGGCGAGACGGTGGCTATGCGCCGCGACAATGCCTCTGCCGGCCACGACCGAAGCCATACGTCGCGTGGGTTCACCAGAATTGCGCCCGCTCCGGAAACCGTCGCGCCCTCCTATAAACTTGCTGTCCGGTTTTCCTTTTCTTCTTTTTTTCTTTACTTTTCGTGCACGAGGGCTTGTTTATATATGTAGGTTTCGTCCTATATGCAAACAACGCTTACTTTCTTCGCAACGAGCGACCGAAAAGAAAAAAAAACAAATGGTGGGACTCGCGCTAACAAATTGGAGGACGAGGATAAACGGCGAGAGGCTTACGCGGGTTCCTGGTACTCTTCGTCAGGTTTAATGGGAGGAAGAGGTGCAGCTGTGCAGGCCAATCGATTGCCAAGCAACAGATGGCTCAAGATGCATGCTGTAGCATTTGAACGGGTGATAATAGAACGGAACGCGAAACGAGGGCACCAGAAGGTTTGAAATGATGGCGCCAGAAAATATTGAGAAGGTGCATGGGAAACCTCGTGACAACTAACGCGGCTAAGTCGAGATCCGCAGGGAGGTGCTTTCTCCCTACGGCGGGCATCAAGAGATTGATAAAATGTATGTAGCATGAAAGGGACGATCATGATGATGATGATGATGATGTATTGACGTTTGCAATTGAAGGACAACAAAATTTATAAGAATGACCGGAGTAGCCACTCGAATGACCGATCGGCAGCTTCCGCATGCGGGTATGACACTTACAGCTGCATGAGAACGGTGACGCGGTCTGTCATGGTACAAACCTTGAAGCTGCATGTAAACAATACGAATGAAAGCAATTCGAGTTGAAATTCATGAACCCTTCATGGAGCTACAAGGATGCACGCCCACTCGTACGGTTGGGACTAATTGCGGCACTTCTCTGCCGTAATCAATGCGCCCAATGGGAGTTAGGAATAGTTGAGGTGAATTCAAGGCATAGGTGCAATTTTCGTAACTTGAGGGTCCTTTTTTTTGTAATCTGACAGTGACCTTTAGAGTACTGTTTTATATATATACTCGGAGAGAAGTGGGGACTGCAAGAAGACGCAAAAATAATAAATGTCTAGCTAAACCGATAAAAGTAATATAGAAAAGTGAGCTGCACGTGCGAAAATTCAGGGACAACAAATTCCATGACAGCTGCGTCGGGACACAGAATTCGTCGGAAAGCAACACCGAGTGTGATGCATTCATTGAAGGTGAAAAAAGAAAAAACGAGAACCATGCGACACACTGCCCTCACAGAAACATTAATGACTGACTGAGAATTTCCTTTTTTTTTTATCTGAGTCAATCGATGTATGTCTATTACGTCAGTAGTGGAACTTGAGCTATCATCCCTGGCAACATTATGAATAGCTATAGATTCGTCTATTTATGCACGCAGCAACTGAAGGGGCCTTTCTTTGGCGTTTTTCTTAAGCAAGAAAGCTTCACCGTGGGCGTAGAAAAAAAAATACTACAGTGTTTTCAAGCAAGAAAATGTGGGTGGAACATTTCAGACAGCCAGTAGATCGCAAGGATCTACATCTACGCTTCAGATGGGTGGCTCACTTGGAAATTGTTTCACTCATCACTAACGTCAACTCGCACGTGTCACTCACGTCTGCATTCGCACGTTTCCGCGATTGGAATCTGTACAACCGTAGAATTCCAACACCTTCTCGCCACCATACGGCGCTGTGAAGGGTAATTCGTGCACAATTGAATGCTGTTAATCACAATATGCTCCATACAAGGCGTCCTCTCCATCGACGTCTATATCAATCGGTGCACGATGTTCGCCGCTCCACTTTCCGCATCAGCGATGGATGTAACGCTTTCTGTCGCACCATTGTTCAGATTGTCCCGCTGTCATGACCGCCTAAAGCCAAAAGCCCGTTGTAACGAAACGCGATGTAACGAAACAATGGACATAACGAAATAAGCATGGTTATCCTCAATATCCGCATGGAGATTTATATTGTAGTACGTGCAAATAAAATCGATATGACGAAGTAATCGATATAGCGAAGTAACCTCGGCTCCAGCTTCAACTTGGTTGTAATGAGGTTCTACTGTTATTTTCCTGCAGAAAGTACTGCAGCGAACTACGGCGCATTACTGTCAACAGGAGCTGCAAGACATGTACGGTGGTTCAGCCAGCATGAAAATTATGGTTAGTGCGTGAATTGCCTTAAACTCCGTCCGCCCGGTTTCAAATGGCTTCATGGGAGTACAGTTTGTTTGTTTTGGACAACATATTGACTTGTGAATGCCCCAATTTGCATCGATTAGGTGCTCGCGCAGTCTAATTCCTCACTGTGTATAGAAAACTATGAGTTTTTTGGAAATTTAGGAATACAAAGCCTAATGAATACCGTAACAAGAAAGTTAGCCACCAGCACTAATATTAGACAAGCCCATTTAGCACCATATAACATAAGCTACTTACAAGATGAAAGGCGAGTGCAGGCATGTACAGGTAGCATCATCACGAAAAGAAACAAGTTTTTTTTTCTTCTTTTTTTTTTAAGGTTCGCCCGGATGGTCGAAGTATTGAAAGCGATAGTAAGGCTTAGCGATCCGCTCAAGCTCCTCACACTGTTCTCGAATATTCTCCCGAGGTGACGCGCGAGATAATTGCTACTGCGCACCAGGAACAGCACCCTGGCAGGAACCAGGCGTCTCACAACGCTGATACGACGAGGGACGGCAGTAGCGGCGTTACACGCGTCGCATCTCGAATGCGCACGAGTTTGATACCAGCGTTTGCCGGCGTCCTGCGAAGGTCTACAGCATGAAGTTGCCCATCCGTTCCACTTAGACAACTGTTTATGCCCTACGGTCTGACTAGCACACAGCAGGTCAGCATGAACGCTAGTGTCTGTGCGAAGAACGCTGCTCTGGCACCGGCAGAGCCGATAGAGCAGAGCGGGACCGTGAGTCATCTTGGCTTCCTCGCTTTCGCATGGCTTGCGGACAAAGGGAAATGAGAGCGAAGTGACTCTCCTGGGCCAAACCCAGCGAGCCGCTCAAGTCAATGTAGCCCTGGACTAGGGGCCCAAACCCCGCTTGCCTAATTTTCTTTTTGAAAAAAAAAGGTTTCTTTCCTTCCTTTCTCCCTCGCTTTTGCAGCCAAACGAACTTTGCGTCTCTGGACACTGCGTACCATGCGACGCGCTGGCTCTACGTGCGTGTCGACGCAGTGAGAGGACCACGGTAGCGACGGGGATGGGCCTCGAGGGTTTACATAATTGCTGTCGCAAGAACTCGCAAGGCCACTCTGCCCTTGCCCCGTCATGATTCACAGTGCTGACGGACGTTCAGGTGTCGGCCGCGCGCTAGATTGTTACGGTGCCATCGACAGGCCTTGCCTCTTCTCTTTCAACCAATCTCTTTCTCAGTTTTGTTGTTTCTTACAGACACATGTTCGCAAAAGTTCTCGGAGTGTGGGAGGTTGTACTTTAGCGTTGCATTATGCACTTGGGCGAATTTTATGCACGTTTAAGGAAAAAGAACTATACTTTTTCGCTGTCCTTGACGGTCGCAAAGTTTACGGGCCGCCGTGCATGTCGCGGCCATGCATTAATTGTGGGAAAGCTGTGGCGTCACCTTCAGAACTATTATAGTTCAAAAAATTAAGTATTCCGCGTCTTCCGACTTACTTGCGAACGGAATGTTCTCAGCCTGCACTGTTGAGCTCTATTTAAGCACTAGCCCCTTTTCCGGTCATGTTCATTGTTCAAACTGCCAGAGAACAAACATTCCATCGATCGTCACGCAACGCGGAAGTTATACGCTAACCTTGGCACAAGAAAAGCGAGGCCACTTTAGTAATACATGCTCTCTTTCACTTGGGACGAGTGTAACACCACCTACATTAGCGAATGAACACAGCAACCCACATAGCGCGATATAGGGACCGCTGAAAAACACGTCCGCTTAACCAAAGGGGGTCTGGCCGCTGACCTCAAAACAACAGGCACTTCCTTCGCGATTTTATTTCGTTAGTTTGCTTTTTTCCGACTGGACATTCATGCGAGCTGTAGGAGCCTGTTTGTGCAACAAATCCCAATTTGAACGGGAGCCAGCGGAAAAGCTGGCGCCGGCGTCCGTGCCTCGTTATGTTTACAAGCGCCTACGACAGCTCCTCGAAGACTTATCTGTTTACAAGCCTCGAAGGCGCACAGCCGAGTTGAAGAAGAGCGCACACCGACCGCATCGTGGCCTCAACGGAAGTTGTTTCACGTGTGAGTGGGCAGGGTTTAATTTTTTGCTTTTCTATTTACTGCGAGGGAGAGAAGAAGCGAGCTTCGGCGCCGGTTACTTGCTCTGTAAACGGGCCTATAGTGTAAGCTGTGAACATAAAAGCGCGCGCATAACGTTTGCTCAATTATGTTTATTGGGCGGCGGTTCAGTTTTTCCCCTTTCTGGCTCTGACCGCCGAGACCAATTTGCCCTTATCCCGGCAACGTTTATCTCCGAGTGCTGGTGGTGGTGATAGGCGCGGGCATGCAGGAGGTAATGAGAGCCCTATAACTCGAGCTTCCAGTGACGCGGACGAGGAATGCGATATCAGGGAAAATATTTACGCACTTACGAAATGGGCTGGGGTGCGTTTGGCAGGCATTCTCAAATCATGAACAGCAGGTTGCCACTATCCCTCAAAAGGAAAGTGTATAACAGCTGTGTGTTACCAGTACTCACATATGTGGCAGAAACCTGGAGGCTTACGAAAAGGGTTCTGCTGAAATTGAGGACGACGCAACGAGCAATGGAAAGAAGAATGATGGGTGTAACGTTAAGGGATAAGAAAAGAGCAGATTGGGTGAGGCAGCAAACGCGTGTAAACGACATCTTAGTTGAAATCAAGAAAAAGAAATGGGCATGGGCCGGACATGTAGTGAGGAGGGAAGATAACCGATGGTCACTAAGGGTTACGGACTGGATTCCAAGGGAAGGGAAGCGTAGCAGGGGGCGGCAGAAAGTTAGGTGGGCGGATGACATTAGGACGTTTGCAGGGACAACATGGCCACAATTAGTACATGACCGGGGTAGTTGGAGAAGTATGGAAGAGGCCTTTGCCCTGCAGTGGGCGTAACTAGGCTGATGATGATGATGATGATGATGATGATGATGATGATGATGATGATGATGATGATGATGATGAACGCGAGATGAATTTCGCTTAGTGGATGTTACTCGCATAACGCAGAACTGCGTTACGTTCTTTTCATTTCCGTGGTCAAAAGTCGGCCGTCTTTGAGAATCCAACGTTCGGTACCTGGTTTTCTTAGCTAACTAGAATAATACATATCCTGCCTTGCGTCACCCATGCTTATTATTTATTTGCTAAGTACGACTCCCCTATCTTCAGTTTGTTCCTTTTCTTGGCAAGCAGTATCGGGTCGTCAGCAGCAAAACGGAAAACAAAGCAATAACAAACTAATGCAGGACGTAAATGCGACGTCACAGTACGCAGTACTGACGTCAAAGTCGGGCAGTAGTCTTAACGCCGCCTAACCAATGTGCTCTGTTCCCCAATTTTAGTATTCTCTTGGCACTAGTCACGCAAGTCGTCGCAATGCCTAAGTGTCTTCAATCTGACATTGAATGGGCAAAGCACAGGGGTACAAAATGGGGGAGCTTAGATCTTGCACCAACGGGCATGTGCAGGTCTGAGAAAATATTCACGTGATGTTTTGTGCCATTAATAAGTGCAGACGACCACCATTGAACACGAGTAGCTGTGAGTAAAGCAAAACAAAAGATAAAAGCAACAAAAAGATAATGCCTCAAAATCATCCTCACCAGGCTTGCTGTGACGCAGCATCCGTAAGATGTCTTTCCGAGTCGGCATAACCAAGAGTTCCTGCTGTGGCGAAGTGGTGAGGGCCCGCCCAGACCTACGCAGGTGGTCGGCGCCGAAATGGTGGGTGTAGTTGTGACGTGTGGGTAGCCCTACGGAGGGTGGTCGCAAAAGCGTGCGTTGTTGTACACCTCCGCCAACGGAAATGCGTCTGGCAGTCACTACTGTTTAGTCCCGGTTGTCCCCGTGTACCACGTGACTTGAACAGACGAACTTAGAAAGCGACCGTGGCCTATTGGCGCCAGTGTTACGCGACGCAACATGAAGCAGAAGTCGTATTCACAAAAGTTTTGATTCCCGATTGCTGTTCGCCAGCGCAGCATAGCGATTGGCTGACATCTGCTTTTAGGAAGCGCTCTAGCGTTAAGAACAGTTTTGTGAACATGGGCCCAGCATTTTGTATCTCGAAGTAAAATGCATTTAGGAAAAAGAAAAATTGTAGTCTACCGTAAGCAATTGATGACACACACACACACACGCATATATCACAGTCCTTAGCAAGTGCCACGACAGAAATATTAGTGAACAAAAAGTGTTTTTCACACGTTTCGCAAAAAATCCTGCAAGTGTTTTACGAAGTTTTAAGATGGCTTAATATTTCATCTTTCGTAACACGCTCTGACGTCATTCCTTAGGTGCTCACTTCAATGTAGGAACCTGCCTTTTAAGATACACCGAAAACTTGAAAAAACTCGCGAAGAGCAACAAGTGTTCAGCAACTCACCCCTTCTGGCAAGAGCGCTTTGGCACAGGAAAAGCAATCCCGGCAGCACTAGCATGGACGTAAATCCAAGTGGTCTTCGGAAAACACAAGAGTCATCCATTGTTTCACACCGATGGATAGATGCAGTAACGCAGTCCACCCTTGCTTAGCCACAACGAAGTCACGAACACTTCACAAGAAGTTCTTGTCGCAAGATGTCCGGCATTGCTGCTGGCAGCGAAGAGCGAGAATTTATCAGTAAAAGAAAAAAAATCCAGAAGAAAAACGTTTTTTCCTTCAGCGGAATGTCAACGAAAGCGACGTTCTTTCTGTAACAACGTTAGGGTGACGCAATCTTAAATGACACCCGATGTCGTAATGCAGTCCAACTCTGCACTTCAGAGACTAAATTGACGTCTGGTGGCTCTTACATTTGTCACAACCAGGAGACAATAAACGGTTGTCCGGGTGTGACACATACACGTCGCAACGTCGCTCACTTCCCGTTCACGCGAGAACACACAAGGCCATGGGAGTGACGAAACGGTGGTAAAAAATGACTAGAAATCCGTAGCCAATCCACAAGGCTATATACACTGCGGCGACTCCGCCGCACAGCAGACGGCTTCAATCAAGAGCGCGCGAAGCAGACGACGCACCTGACAGGCGCGCGATAATAGGGGCTATAACGCGAACGATAGGTAAACAGTGTAGCTTGTGGAATTTCTCTGTACACACAGCGCCAGGGCTCTGGCTTGACCGACGCCGCAGTCTTTACTACCCGGAGAGCGTCGACACGAGGTGCAGGTTGACCGAGATAACGCGCGGACGAGCTAAGACGAAGCTGCGATAGCACGACTGAACCCCAGCAGAGCCGAATGGGCTCTCCTTGGCCTCGGCGATCGTTCGACGGAACGCCGGGCAAGAGAGCGCCGGAGGCTGCTGGCAGGGTGAGCGAGACAGGCGAGGAGAAGCTAGGGAGAGAGCAAGGTCGTAGAGGTACAGTGAAAGAAGTGGAGTGGAAGAGACAATAAGAACAGGAGCGTGTTCTCCCAGCGTGTGCGCATGCGCGAACCACTATTGTAGGAGAGCCGCACCGATGATTTGAAAGAACGAGGAGGGGAATGAGGCGCCGCTCGGCGGCCGCCGGTTCAAGCAGCGCGGCAACGGAGTGGCGGAAAAATAGAGCGAGCCGCGTGACACCTCGTACGAAGAGGATGATGTTACGGTAAGACACAGACACGCATAGATAGATAGTTAGCCTCCATAAAATGCGCGAAGTCGGCTAGGAATATTAAAAGAGCACACAACGCGCACGCACGGAGTACACGCAACGCAGCTAAGAGCAGAAGCAAATGATGTTCTTTGACAACGTGGTTCGAATCATGGGACTGAGTGCACAAAAATGCATATGTACACATAACACGCACGCGCGCACATACAGACACACTGAGACAGACACGGAAATGCACACACACCAAAAGAAAGAAAAAGAACCCCTTTACAAACAAGCACACGAACACACACAGAGTCAGACACATAAAAACACACTCCCGTGAAGTAATAATGCACAATTGGCTCGCGCACCGTGGACAGCGGGCATGCTGTTGAGAAAACAAAATTGGGCCAAATTTATATGACCCTCTTTTCCGTCGTTTCATTCCAACACATCAACCCTCACCTCCCATTTTCAGTTTCCCTCTCTGTTTTTCTAACGTACACCAAAACTACTACACTCCTGGTAAGATAACCGCCCACTCGCTTTTCTTTTCTCCTTCTTTTTTAAACAAGAATATGACCTTTCTTACCCCTCTTACACGTTTTACTTAAGGAAGCACTTTCTCCCTTATTTGTTCCATTCGTTGATTGACGTCCACTGCAGTCCGTTTCTAAGTATGGCACGCTACTCCAACGATCACTGCTGAGGAGTCCCCTATTGAAAGGAGCACCGTATCGGGAGATAAGTTTTATTAAAAGAATGCCTCGGTGGTGGAAAAAGGGGAGTGAGGCCTTGGGACCGCGTCTGAAGCGCTTGGCACTAAAGACAGAAATGGACGATCGCTTCCTCGCTCTCTTCTTCTTCATTCTCTCTTCGCACCAGCAATCACGGATTGCTTGAAGGGCCATCTTGGAAAGCACGCAAGCTCGTTTCGCGCACTTGCGAATAAGTTCGCGCCTGAGCACACGCAAATTTGGCATGAAAGTAAACCGCTGGCCCCCGTTATTTTCCCCCGTTATAGTTCTTCCGTTGATGATGGGAAAGCAAATGGACAGCAAGAAGTTTTTTTCCCGTAATCACCGCTATTCTGTCGCACGTGCAAGCGCGATTTCGTAATACCGAGGCGTCCGCTTTAAGCGTAAACCCGGTATTGCTTTTGCGAATTTTTCGCCGACGTCGTCACGTGATTAGAGTAGGAGTTGCACATATAGCGAATTGTTCCTGTGCGTTTGGCGCGTCAAATGAAGGAGTGCGCGCACGTGAACGAAAAGTATTGCTTGGAGGGATAACGCATCTCATAGGCCATTGCACCTCCAAACGCTCACCTAAAAACAACCTAAAACACACACACACACAAACACACACACACACACAAACACGCGCGCGCGCACACACACACACACGCACACACGCACACACACACACACACACGCACACACACACGTACACACACGCACGCACACGCACGCACGCACGCACGCACGCGCGCGCGCAGGGTTTCAGATTGGTATTGCTGCATTTAAGAAACGGGTAGCAAGTGTTTTACAAATAATTACCTTTCTTTTGGGGTTATCAAACATCAAGATTTCCAAATCTCTTTTACTTCTACTTTTTATCAAAACACCGTCGTAGAATTCATTAGACAGGCTAAGTCACTTAAGACAAGGGGGTTAGCAATACCTTTTTGCTTTGTTCCATTCTTTTAATCATACGAGTTTCATTGCTACACGCGGAAGTCGGAACATGTGTAGTTAAACCAGAAGACAAAAACAAAAACCGCTTCCAAATGTTTCAGCGACGGCAATCGCTCACAGCAATCGCCGTAATCGTGCAGAGCAGATGGGAAATAAGGTAAGCTAACGAGAAGGGAAAATAGGCACGCTTTATGAAGCGAAAGTCACGTACATTTCTGCGCGCTCCAACCACTCGCGTCGAAATCGCTCCATTCCACGATAACGTCCGACCATCTCAGTTTCCAATCTCACCGCTGCTACTCGTCCCTGATGGTCCTTACACTGCGTGGGCTCCCTCTCGCTCCCTATTTTCCTCTCGCTGTCAGCGGCTGCGTAACGAATGAAGAGCTTAGCCCGAAACGAGTCCTCCTTCCTAAATCTGAGACATTTAAACGCGAAGCCGAAATTGGGACGCTGAGCCCCCGGCAAGAATTTTAGGGAGGTTGATGGGGCTCTACCTCGACTCTTCTTTAATGATCTCATTATGCCACGCACTCGAACGGATTTTCTGGGCTCATGAAGTCGTGGAAAGGCAAGAAAAGAACGGAGAAGCATAATACAATCAATTACGTAATGAGAAAGAGCTGTATAAACAAACAAGGGTACGAGGAATAGTATTATGAAAAATGTATATATGTAACGCATGGAAGGAACGAAGAACGATATGAAGGAAAATAATGGGAAACAATGAAAATGTAAGATAGCTTCTTTATAGCCAGGTATCTAATGTTTCTTTTCTGCGCCCCGCAACAATTCTTTGACGGCACTTTCTTGTTCCGTTTCTTTCCCGCCTTCTCTTTGTTCTAGAGCTTTTCAATCCCTCATCTCCCCCCGCCCCCTTCCATGCGAGATGGCATTTAGGCGACTACGCGGACGCTGCCAGAAGTTTGTGCTTCTAATTTTGGGGTATAGTTTCTCTGTATCACGCAACCACAGTTACGGTTACGACCAATAGTCGACCATTAACAGTCATGAGGGATTAGAGAGTATTCACTAAAACACCGGGAATTGATATCTAATGCGAATTGATATCTAATCTAATTCTATCCCGGTTCTAATGCGATGAAAATGATTAGTTTGCTAAGTCGCAAAGCCGTATGAAGCCACAAAGACTGACTTTAGGCATATCACTTGTATCCTCGGCTGGCGCGTGGGTAACGGCATTCAACCCAAGCAAGCACACACGGCGTCAGCTGAACACAGGCTGCTTTTTTAGTTAGTAGCGGAAATATGTACAAGTAGGGGGCCACCTGTGGCGCCCTCTAGTACAATGTAACATGACTGCAATAACCCACACGTCCTAACTATCGTTCCCATGCCGGCATATATCCACCGTATACTTGCAGGTCCCGAAGACGCTATAGTTCCAAAGTTTCCTATAGTAGTTTCTTTAGGAAATTCTGTGGTTCCGACATGGCTTCCGAGATCGAGTCGGCGGGCACTGGTGCGATCTCGGAGGCCATAGTTGTAGGTGGAAAATAGACAGTTTGCGACACGAGGTGCCTCTGCACGCCGTCTCACGAAACTTCGTGCAGTGCACCGAAAGCTATAGGACTCGCGTCAGCCAATCGGTAACGACAGCCGTCTACGTCATCCCAGGAAAGAAAAGGCGGGAGAGGCTCACCCATTGTTCTCTACTAATCCTTCCGCGATAAAGCTCTACTGAGTCGGAGCTGACCGGAGGGCGACCAAGAGTGGGAAATGGAGGAGCTAGTCATGGCGGGACCACTTTTGCGGTTTACTGGCGTGACCAATGGCTTTTGCGGCACAGCACGATAGTTAGGTAAGAAAGAGAGAGCTGCCGAAAATGCTGTACTTCAAGTACGCTACACTTGTACAATTCTGAAGCAAACTCAGGTCGAGTCGTTGCGCGGTAAGTCGGGAGTGCGGTTGAAATAAACCATATCGGGTGTTGGGACACAGTGAGCCGTGCAGGCGGGCTCGATCAACCCGCGTGCGAAGTGTGGGTTGTGGTGTGTGGCTCAACCAGCTCGGCAAGATGCGTATAAAAAACGTTCGGGGTCGGGCTGGGTCAACTCGACTTCCGACTCGGCCCGCTCGCATTCGGCTTCAGACAAACGAAGAAATATTCTGTATTTCCACGCCCCAGGGCAAAATAATAAGACTGCGAGATAGCACTTTGCAGATAGAGCTCACGTCGGCAAAGCCTGAGTGTTTCTTCCAAAAGGAATACGTCCACGTAATTTATTTCGCCGATTTCTACATCGTCTGTCCGACACTTTGTTTGCCTCGAACGAGTCCCAGTTACGTCAAAACCCAAAAAAGGCCTACAGTTATCTATCATTTTATTTATTCGCTTTCCGCCCGTGTCCACGCGACCCATAGCTCGCTTTGAAACGTAAGCACGCACATAGACAAAAACAAAAAGCGAATATCATGGGCATTGAACAAGAACGAAAAAAAGAGCAAGCGAAAGCAGAATATGCAATGAAGGTGCACTCAGTCGAGAGCAAGCAAGCAAGCATTCCCACCATCACCGTCTGTGACGTGGGCGCCATGTTTGCACTAGTCCCTCTTCGGTACCTGCAAAGCGTACCTCACTGACCATTACGAACGGGGCCCGCTATACATAATGTACATTATTCATCCCTGCGCAGCCATAAGTGCATTTTACCCGTGTCCACCGATTGGACTCGCGCTTTTAAGTTTGCCCTCGCTGCCTAAATCTCTTACTCAATCTCCATTGATGTCTCGGCCCCGCTCATCAATATGTGCAATTCCGCCGTCTATCTCGATGCAGGTTGGCCTTAATCATTTATGGCCCGACTATGTTTCCGGCTTGTGGAAGAGGCTTTTCTCCGGCCCCTTAATGCCCCCGCTTGGCAAGTCACGTACATAATGTAGAAGAGCGTCGCGAAGCAGTAAAGTCTGTGATTTCCTTGACTTAAGCAGGCTCGGACACTGAACACTAAGTGCCCTTTTTATTGACACTAAGAAGCTACGTACTGGTTATAAAGCACGTTTTCACTTTTAACCCACGTATAAGCAGGAAGAGAGGACGTAAGATATTGCGAAAAATTTCCAACTCAGGAATTACAAAATCCGTAAAATCCGAGGTTTTACTTTGTCAAAACCTCATTATGATAGTGGGGCATGCCGCAGCGTGGGACTGCGCGAAATTATTTTGAACCACCCGGGCTTCTTTGACGTGCACCCAACGTACGGTACGCGAGCATTGTTCTGTTATTTTTTTTTTTTTGCGTTGCGCAGTCATTGGAATGCGACCGCCTCGACCGCGATCGTACCTTCGACCTCGAGCACAGTAGCATAGCGCCATAGCCGAACCCACGGCGTACATTCCCTCATTCGTAACTCCTGTCTCTAGATAAGCTTTACCAGTTGTGGGATTTTACGTGCCAAAAGCACTTTCTGATTATGAGGCATTCCGTAGTGGAGGACTCCGGAAATTTCGACCGCATGGGTTTCTTTAACGTGCACCTAAATCTAAGTGCACGGGTGTTTTCGCCCCCATCGAAATGCGGCCGCCGTGGACAGGATTCGATCCCGCGGCCTGGTCCTTAGCAGCCCAACACCATAGCCACTGAACAACCACGGCGGGTCTACATAAGCTTTCGATGCCGGCATTCCTCTGCAAGGGTACATCCCTCCAAAGCTTGCTTCATCCTCTTCTAGAAGTATACAAACGCAAGGCAGCCAGGAACCGCCGTCATGCATGTTGCGCATGCGTGATGCGAGCCACTGTGCAGCCTTATATGGGGGGACCGTGCGCGCATGCGTGGGGTGTGGGGAGGAGGGGGTGTCTGCACGTGCGTGCGTAGGCGAGTGCTGTGGTAGAAAAAAGTGAACGCGAGTATAGTTTGTGGGTTTGTTCGCCTATACAGGTAGGCTGGGTGCTTCCGATACCTGCACGACCGACCGAAAGCAGCACGCATACATTACGCACGTGCACTAGTGCGTGTGGGTTCTCGCCCGAATACCCCCCAAAAAAACGCCCATGCGAGAAGAACAGCGAGAGACAGAGAGAGAGAGAGAAAAAAAATATCCTGCAGTAGCGGAACATTTCTGTGCGCTGTGGGTGATAGCGAAGCAGAAGCGCAAAGCGACCGGTGCGGAAGGCTAGCTGGGCTGACTCGAAGCGCCGGCTAATGGGAAGCAGAGAATTAGACACTCCGTAGCGCCAACCTGGCAAGCCGAACGCGTGCGCCAGCCATATTTCTGGAGCCGCTGGCGAAGCAAACCCGCGAGCGGCGATTTGTGCAGCACAAGCAAATTAAGGAAATTTCTGCTGAGGTTTAGGCTACCAAAAAACACGAAAAATAAATAAATAATAAACAGACAAGCGCTCATTCCTCGCAACATGCATAACTTAATTAGTATTAACCATGCGCACATTGTGCAATGGCGACTATATCAACAAGCCGCTGTATTGCTCCTTTTTTTTTCTACGCGCCCGACTTTATTCGTTCCTTTTTTGAGCGCTACAGAGAGTAAATGACTACGCTGACGCTCCTCCTTAAACTTGGGGAGAGACAGGCATAGGCTATAAAGAAAACAAGCGCGATGAACCATAGCTTGAAGAATGCCAGAAAGATAAAAAAGAAAGAGTATGTGCCCTTGCACTCTGAAGAAGGATGACCAGCGAAGCTGTGTGTGTGCGCCTCTTACTGACGAACTGCACCTCCGCCGCGGGTCGGCCCGGCATTGCACCCTAATTGAGGAGTTTTGTGTCTACACACGGGCACGATCCTGGGGAAACTAGCCCTTAACAGCTCCGCTGTAAAATTGGTTATCTTCGTGTTTCATAGTTGATGAATTAGTTAACTTAATAAATAATTATCTAATTACGTCGACGAACGGGGGAGCAGGGGCACGAGCACGCTCTCGCGGTATCGCTGAGGGGCGCCAACGAGCCAGCTGTGGAAGGTGATGTTGGAGCCAATTCTGATGATCATAGTTTTGTGTCTACTCAAGGAGACGATCCTGGGGAACAAGCCCTTAACAGCTCCGCTATAAAAATTCGGCGGAGACGCTTAAGACTACTTACGTGTAGTAATGAGAAAGCATTATTGTCCCTTCGGTGAAATATATGCTTTTATTTTACACACTCATTTTATGCCCTCATTACGTGGCGCCACGTCCTCATTGGCTGCGCCGTCACGTGACGAATGGCGCGCGCACTAGGCCGCACATTTAGTCTCGGAGAACCGTGGTCGCCTCGCACCCCGGAGGCGTGGTTTAGATTCGCATCGTGACCGAAATGTACGAAATATCCTTTTCAAAGCAATTAACTTGCTTTGTTCAGAGGAACCTATCTGAGAAACCTGACGTCAATCGGAGCATTTTATGACATGTCTTTATTCTTTGCACCGTCGGCCATTTTTGGTGCCGTCTCTCGGTCCCTCCGCCGACTGCCGACGGATTTTTTCGCGTGATGGGGCATATAACGCTATCGCACTAAAGCGTTCACACGAACGCAGGCAGTCACGTGACAAAGGTGGCGCTATTTCGGGAGAAGGTGAGAGAAGAGAAATTCCTACCCTCTTTAACGCACCCAGATCTGTTCACGCGATTGCGTTGCACTCATACACAGACTGGAGGTCGCGAGGCAAATGCGGTCATCGAAACTAATGAAAGCTGCATCGACGCAATCCTTAACACGAAAGTTCAACTGCTATGCTCCTGTCCCGAAACATAACAACGGAGGAACCAGCTTTCTCGGCAACAAGCGCGGTGATTTCCTGCGGCTTGTTACATCTAAAATGAAAAGGTATGGTAACTGTACCTAGTGAACTTTCAGTTCAGGAAAAATTTGCTTTTAGATCTTTCGCAGAAAATTGCGAAATTTCAGGAAAGCTCGCGTGTTAAGCTTACAACTATAGCTTAGCAATCGAAAGATATCACAAATATGTAAGCCCCACCAAGTGCAACATATTTAACGTTGATAAAATTGACGCCTCATACACCACCCTGAAATAAATTCTAAATTTGTGAGTAAGACACCAACGAAATTCCTGCACACAGTAAATCACTTTGATCTAAGTTGCAATTTCATTAACGAAATTTACCCACCTAAGAAGCTCCAATAGACTCACTTTACACAACTGCTATGTCTGCTTTCTTATTTTTGTTTCCATTTTTTCATCTCCGGGGTATTTTATGTGGTGCCATGAGCTGGGTACTAATTTTTGCGCTAATTATTTATTACTTATCTCCACTTTGCGCGTTTCCGCAGTACTACGTTATATTTTGCGCTGGTCGCAAAACTGAATGCTCGAATACGTAATTTATTACACACGCCGTAATTAACTCATATAGTTCAAACTCTGCGTTTAATTAATCTATTGGCTGCTTCCTGTTTTCAATGATTATGAACTTGGTCTGCCTTGATGTTTCCTCTGCACACTGGGAAATCGTTGGGCAATATGTCCACGTAATGCTTTATAGCATTTGATAAAAGATTTGTTTCATACAGGCTACATTTATTCCACACACATCTAGGTCCGTACACAAATTCGGCACATATTTCCCTTACCGTTCGCTAAAGTAGACAGTGGTGACTTTTGCCCTTATGCTATAGCGGTGGGCTAAATTTTGCGCCACTCGCAAAACACACTCATAACAGTCCCGCGTATCTGCATACGTAATTTATAGGAAATGCCGCAATAAAACCCACACGCTTTGAACGGTTACGAGCCCCTTATGCTCGCCAAGTACAAGAACGAGCACTTGTTCGGTCCCACAGGACACCGGGGACCACCACCGCAAACCTCGTGTAAAGCTTGAAAGTAAGAGAAATTTGTGCTTAAGTGATTCTTCGCAACCTTTCTAATTAACTATTTAGTCACCATGTTTAGAGAAATAGATAAACTTGGACGGCAGTGTTCTTTTTCTTTTCTTTTTTAACTTCTTTGTTTCGTGGTAATTCTTGTACCAACAACGCCATGCGCCGTCTGAAAGGACGATTGACCTTTAACAACTTGTCAGGTCTGACAGTTTCTTGGCAGCTTGGAGATTCTGGAAATATAAACCTGACTGAAGGTATTGTCGAAACTACCCTCCTGTGCCCCTATATCACTGCCTCTATAAAAGGAAGCAAAATTTGCGCTTTGATAGACTCGGCAACATATTTGCTTTTCTTTTTAAATGAGAGCAAGAGTGAAGGCACGCAGGCTCCTGTTGGGTTGCATAAATTCCTGATCCAGCGTCCAGGCTGTTGCAACGGTGTCTGATACAACGGTAGATGCTCTCGAGTGCGTGTTATTTCCAAAGCTGAACATAGGTCGGTCTTGTGCCATGACTACAGTTTGATTTCGCTGGTTGGTCAGATGTCATAGATTCTCAACCGCAAACGTTCGACCAGGTGCGGTCAATAATAATAATAATAATAATAATAATAATAATAATAATAATAATAATAATAATAATAATAATAATAATAATAATAATAATAATAATAATAATAATAATAATATAACTTTGTAGCTTTTTTTCTGCCTTGTAGTTCGTCAGGCACAGTCGAGTTCGACATGCCTGCCAACTTTCTTTACGGCGAGTTCATTACGTGCTCACGACTTCTCTTTAATACTCATTAAACATTTTGTCGTCTCTCCACAGCAAAAGAAGAGTAAAAATATAAATATAAAGTCATTAAATATAAATAAGACTGTTCACGTCACCTTTACAAGAAAACGAGCTAATCATCCCTATAGGTATAGAATTCATGATTCAACTCTAAAAGTAAGCAAGGAATTTAAATATCTAGGTGTGTTTTTTACTTCTGATTTACGATGGAACATGCATGTTAACTATATTGGAAATAAGGCAGCATCAGTTTTGGGATTCTTGCGGCGCAATTTTAGTCATTTACCGAGTAACTTGAAGACGCAGTTGTACTTTAGTCTTGTACGTTCAATACTTCAATATGGATGTGTTTCTTGGGACCCACACACATCTGAGCTTATAAACAAATTAGAAAAAATCCAGAATAGGGCAGTTAGATTTGTTCTTGGTAATTATAGCCGGCAGTTTAGCATGACAGAAAGCAAAGTTAAACTTAAATGGCAAGAGCTGAAGGATCGTAGAAGGCATATTAGATCAAAATTTTTCCACGATATTTATTATTCTAAAACAGGCATAAACCGCGAAAAATATATCCAGGCACCACACGATATATCTAGGCGACTTGACCACTGTTTGAAGGTCAGGGAATTTTCTTGTAGGGGTGACGTCTTCCGTTAGTCTTTTTTTGTTACAACTGTTCGAGATTGGAACAGTTTGCCATCGACCATTGTATATATTACAGAAAATGATGCTTTTTACCACGCGTTGAAATAATTTGTTGATGTATTGATTCAAGTTTGTAACCTCCCTGCTGTAATGCCCTACGGGGCGATGCAGGCAACTATTAAATAAATAAATAAATAAATAAATAAATAAATAAAAGCCGAGAAAGACTCCATGAGTTGGTCACATGCCTTACGCTGGCGCTGCGCACGCCAATCTTAAGGGGAGACTGGATATCAGGACATCTGGACGTCGACACAGCATCCGAGCATGTGTTCATGTGTCGGACTTAACGTTGTAATGAAGAAGGTGTACGCATCACTGAAGCATCGTCGCCTCAAGGGCACAACAGTCGATCGCGAACTATCGCCATCAAGACTGCTGTTGCGGTCCTGGGCCGGCATATTGTAGCGAAACCTACCACTTCATTCTATGCCATTCTCATCGCCGACGTTCCCACTCAGCTGGTCTGGTAGATAACGCAGGCGGAGCAAGGTTGTGTGCCTTCTTTCTGCGTTAACGTTGCGCTGTTTATTTCCATCATGTTCAATCACCAAGCGCGGAGTGGAATGGCAACGCTACGAGATCGCGGCCGTGGCATATCAATACCGATGGACAGCAATAAATGACCTTCACAATATGCACACATGATGAAAGTTCAATACCTCGTGCTTTCAGCAATACATATATATATATATATATATATATATATATATATATATATATATATATATATATATATATATAAAAAATTGGGGATAAAATAAAAAAAAATTGGGGATATCCTTTCCACAAACTGCAGAAAGAGCCACAAAACTCCTTAACGGGCCCCTCACCAGGTCCGGCCCTTTTGAGCTGCCAAGCGCAGAGCATTCATTGCGCGATAACGATTGTGTCTGCGAAGTATTACATTGCCCCGCGGTGCGGAAACACCTGACATTTCAAACCGCGCGCCGTTTTGCCCCCTCTCGTCGCGGCCGCCATGCTCCTAGCCGGAGGATGACGCATGCGTGCTACTACGCCTACGTCGTTTCGTCTGCTTGTTCCCACGGCGTGCAGTCGCGCGCGCAGATACCGAAACTATGTCCTTTTCTACCAAGTTCCAGCGCGGGATCATGCTCTGCGATCCGCTTGTGTCTGCTTCAGTATTCCTGTAGCACTGACGTATACCGCTAGTTAGGGGTCCTCGTGCACAGCGCGCGAAATTGTGCCATGCGGGAAACGAGACGACCGCCACAGCTCGCGCGCGAAGCCGTCAGCGGAAGTGCGCCGCGCCACAAAAAAAAAGCGAGGAGGAAAAAATAATGAAGCCGTGACGTATGCGTCACGTGATCCTCGAGGTCCGGTATGGGGGAACGTAGGGAGCGAATTTCGCTTGCAGGGGCTAGACGGGGTGAGTGGAGAGAGTGTCTCGCTTGGCAGTGATGTTCGCCTCCTGGAATCATGGGTTCGCGGCACTGAAATATTTCTATCTCGTCTATTAATGAGCCTATCTGAGAAACTGTTGCGGCAGAGCGCTCCCTAGAGGGCACGTAACAACTTCCAGCGTATTAACAAAATTTTGCTATAGGGGCCTGGTGAGGGGGCCCTTCAACACTCACCGCACTTGAGCCGAAAGGCGCCAACTCACCTGTGAAAAGACACAAAAAGAGAGAAAGAGGTGAGTACAAATATCTCTTTAAAAAGTCGCTCAAGAGTCATCTAGAATCACGCAATAGAATTGGGCTCTCTCTTTCAAATGCAACGATTTCGCAGAAATAGGCTCAGTGGTCGTTCACGGCAAGTTCCTGTTGAATTCCACTCTACGAACTGCACTTTAACTATACGGGATGTTACAGCCATGACTGTCTAATTACGAAAAATAGTCACATGCCGAATTTCAGGGCACCAAGTACAAGCAAGCAAGCAATCTTTTGCGGCGGCTAAATGGCATTGGCCGAAAAAAAAAAACACGAAACAGGCTCACGCCTCAGTTCTGTGAGCCTGCTGACGACCAGCACCAGTCGCTGTTTACATTTTCGGCGGAGGACAAGCGTAAACCAGAGCGCGAGCCAGAAATCATGATTGCATCGCTCAAGTAAGCTTGCTTCATAAATTTGGCCGGCGCCCCCTGGTATGTCCCATATCCCGCATGTCATCACGTGAGGTGCGGAATAATCCCGCATGTCATCACGTGATGTGCGGAATATCTGACACACTCGTCTTCATCACATTACCATCACCATAACCATCCTTATTATCGTCATCATCAGCTGCCGCAACAGTATCGGCGTCATAGTCCAGCGCCACCATACCACGTCGTTACTTGGACACACATCAGGTACCGCGCATCAGATAAGCATTATGGTACTAGACAGAGGTTCGGCAAGGCAAGTGTAGGCGAACAAATGTTCTTCCACTTAAAGGAACGCTATGTATATTAGTTGCAAAAGCCGAATGGGGAAATCATAGGACAGCCTGAGACAGAAGCTGAGGTGAAAGCCCTGCTTCGCATGGCTAAATTTAACTTTCTCGTGAAGGGTGTCGCGTAGTACGTTGGCCAGAAAAGGGAAAAAGAAGGAAACACGGACGACAACTTAGTACATGTAATTGGCTCTAAAGTTCTCATTCAGATCTAAGGCGCCTTTACTGGTGAGTGCAAAAGACCGTGCGCTTACGCATCTATCAGCAGCTTTTAACTGGCAAAATAGCTTGGTATACTTTTCTAGTAACCTGCCAGCGCAGCCGGTCTGAACACACTGTGCTTCTTCAGGCAGTCGCGCCTTCCAACTCGCTTTCCCTAAGGACACCTTGCACATTAAGCTTGCCGGAACGGTCCTACTGGAACTATTTCAATAAGTTTTCAATACACTTTAGGTATTACCTTTTTTCATCAGTGTTTTGTTTTCGATGTACGGTCCTGGCACGCACGACTGCGCAGAGACCGGCTGAATGGCAAAAAAAAAAGGTAACTAGCTCCAGAGGCAGCCTAACCTGTAGCAATCTTTTGCTTCAGTAAGCCAGTATTTAATCACTTTCATGTCCCCCCCCCCCGCATTTACACCATTTCATCGCGATAGCAATTTGCGGATACTCGAGGCGTGCTCGCGACGTCTCTGTGCTGTCCCGTGTGTTACGGCGCATGCGCGGTCCAGCCCGCCGAGCTACACTCCAACCGCGCGGCCGAGCGCACACGCGACCCGAGCGCCATGTGCCGGAGGTCACGTGACCTGTGGAGGGTTCAACAGGCGAGCATGCGCAGAGGCGCGCCTGAAGGCTCGTGGTTTAACCCTCGCAGTCTCCCGCGGGGCGCCCACAGCATCGCAGGCGACGTGATCTGGCGATTTTTTTCGAGAGCCGGCACATATTAAATGGTGGTGGGAGCGGCTGCGGAGATGATTCACTTTCGGGACAATCGCTCCCGCACGCTCTATACCTGCTGCCTCATCACGGCAGCGCTGGGACTGCAGGTGCTTGCAGTCATCGAATAAATTACTTTTTTGTGTGTGCGTCCTTCGGTGCGTGACACCCCGTTGGACTTATTGAGTAAGCGACTGTTTACAGCAATTGCAATTTCTATTCAACGCTGTGAACCATTGTCGGGATGCTCTATGTAGTGACCGTTAACCAGAAGCGATAAAACAAGCAATTACTCAAGCTGCAAAGGTGTAAACAATATACAACAAACGCAATGGTATCTCACTACAAAAATGAACATTACAGATAAAACAATACCCTATTTTCCCAAAATTATGAGGGCATTGGTGCGGTCAAATACGCCTAGGTTTTGTTTGCCAGAGTTCTAACCAAACACGAGCCTTGTAATCTTCTAGCTACTTTCACTTATATGACCGCTTCCCTCCATTTAGATAAAGCAAACATGAAGTGCTCGTTTTCCTATGTTATTGCCGGGGAGTCATTACAGAAAAGAAGCCTTGCCATCAAGCTATGCGCGTGCGCAAATATACACGCAAATACGCCCCATAGTAAGCACTATAAAGCATGCTATGTATGCAGTTCACGAAGCAGGGATATACGCGAAATCGTTACGAGCGACGGGTGCTTGGTGCATTAGAGAGTGTGCGAGAGTCGTTGCGTGATTTGTGCGGATCATTTTCCCATTGCACGCGCCGCGCTTTACAGCAGCCTTTTACAATCTGCCCGCAAAGTGCGATTGCGGAGATAATGGCGCGCGTTCCTTCTTTGTTTCCTTCGTGTTTATCCCGCCGTTTCCATTCGCGCGACAGGGTATATCGTTTGATGTATCTTAATATGCGCGCAAATGTCAAAGCCCCGCGATATTAGGGGGGTATATGCGACGCGTCGCCGAGCCAATGATAGTAGCTTTCAGGCACGCAGTTTTTTTCTTTCTTTTTTTCTTTTTGTAAACGAACGGTGACAACTGTTCGTAGCGATAGGGGGGTTTAGCCGGAAATATGCACTCGGTGTGTTTACTTCTGTACTTGAAACATTTGTTTCTACTGCGATAACAGCGATGAGCTCCTTTCTCTAGTCATTTTGATGTCCGCTTGTGCCCGTTACTGGAATCTCAAAGTGGTTTGCGAGAACTTTGGAGGAAAAAAAAAAGATCGGGGGTGTCTCACGCACATGTGTGAATCGGTTACAAGCCACGTTTTCTTTGATGTCTTCATAAATTGTCTTCAGTACTGCTTCTTCACTTCTAGGTTGCTCAACGGTCCGCACTGAACGCATGCTCTGGTCCAATTTTGCTCCTCTAACTTCTTTCTGCACATTCATGCGCTTGTGCTACCAACTTCTTAACTTCTGCGTAATGAACTTCTGTCTTTTCTTGTTTTTATTGCCGACTTCTGCAACCAACTTCTTGACTTCTGCGTAGTCAACTTCTGTCTTTTCTTCTTTGTATTGCCGACTTCTGCACTATATAGCTGCTGTTTTGCTGGTCTGCTCGGGCACCTACAGAATAGCCCTTGTCCATTCCGGTTCAATTTTCCAAGAATGTTTAAACACTCCAGGCCGCACCCCCCGTTGCTTTTACAGAGTGACCCAAGTTATTCGTTCGGGCACATACGAGGTGGCTCCACCTGTTGTGTAATCACGAAGACAGCAGCAGTAGCCGTAGCCAGCGAACGGGGAGAGAAGTGGCAAGGATAAAACTTCGCGTTACTAGGCCGCGGTGCACCACCAGTGCTAAACATCCGGGCTTACAGATGGCCGAGCGAACATTGCATATAGCTCACGCCCACTCCGCCAATGCTACACCGAATACGGTAACTGCACCGTTAGAACATGGTGCCCAGTCACTGGAGCGCTTGCTAAGGTTATTGGCTGACGGTTTCCTTTGCAGGCTATCCACAAAGGAACGCCTGCGCAAAAAAAAGAACAATTATGAAGCCAGTGGTAAGAAACAAAAGAAGGAATCGGAAAAATGTAAAAGTAAGAAGCTGTGCCTCTCTATCTCTCTGCCACCAGTGTGTGCCACCTACACAGACAAACACGACGATGAAGATGAAGACTAACGACTCGAAACTATAAAGCCGGCATTTTTGTTTCTGCTTCTTTTTTTTTCTCGTAACGAGATTACCGCGCACGTCCGCAAATGCTTACGCCAGCCGATACTATTCGAAAGGACGCACGACTTACGGCGAATAATGTTATTGTGCCAGCTATCGCATCACTGCTCCTCATTAATAGCAAAACTCGAACTTCTTGAAATGTCACTTGCGGCACACGGAGGTTCTAATTGACATCTGGGTTGCTCCCATGTGCGCTTACAGTTCTTTCAAGGCAATTCGCAACGTTGCGTTTGATATACTCGGCCAACTTCCGCGAAATTATTCTTGTGAATTGTTTCGGGGCACATCATTCGACATATTTGTTGAAACATGCCTGCAGCGAAGGCGTACCTGTTTGGGCATAAAATGCGAGACAAGGAAAAATTTCGTAACATCCGTCTCCAAACAGTGCCAAACGATTTTGAAAACTTCGTTACACATAACCGAAGAAAAAAGACTAAAGTAAAAGTAAAAGGACAAGAAAACGTTGAACAAAAACGACAAGGATTCAAGCGTGTTTAGTTCGACACTCGATTATAACAACGGACTAATCCAAGCTTAGTTTCTCATTGAGTACGCTGTCATACTGAACGCGTGAGGAGACAAAAAAAAAGATATACGCATTAGGTGTGACATTTAGCACTTTTGCATTACATCTGAAGCAGTCGTGAACTAAGGTCGTAGGTCACAGCGCCTTTTGCCATTATCGCAGGACAGATGGTAAAGACAAAAGTGATATCAGCGTGGATTGCCCCAATATAAGGCGGAAAGAAAGGCCAGAGGATTTCGTGCACAGGTCGTAAACATAGTGAGATAATAGCACCAGGTCAGAATGAATTGGAAAAATCCAAACGACATTGCCTCTGAACGGTGGTCCTAAACAAAAGGGATGCCAGAATCGGAATGACCAAAGTAAAGGGAAAAGAAAGGGCCAGAAAGTCTGATGCTCGGGCAGTAAACATAGCGATAATTGCCCCATTTTAGAATAAAATCTCAATACCATTGACGAATAGAAATAACAGACAAATGAAAGAGTGGACCATATTATCGCAGGGTAAAGGCCCGCATAGCTGGCGTGGCTGCGACGTGCAAAGAATGCGTCTCGTCTCTCAATCCTGATTTACCGCGCCAGAAAATGCAATGGGAAGTATTTGTCTGCATTGAGATTCGAGAATGTCGCTTGCTATGCCGCGCCCTGCTGTATATTTTTTTACCCTTTCGCCATGAGCGACGGCAGCGAAGACTTTCCTATAATGTGAGACCCAGCTTTCGAGCGCGGAGTCTATCTAAAAATCAGGTTCTCCGAATTCCGCAAGATGGCAGCGCTTGCAGGCGCTAGTCATCGCATTATTATTATTTATTTATTTTTTTGAGCGCCGAACGTGAAAATGGTCTTCACTGTATATGCGACTGTAAGAATAAAGGAGGACGACCTTTGAGGCAATTTCTGTGTGGTGCCCTTTTGAGCTTTGTTGGAGAGACGTGAGGTGGCGTTGCGTTAGGATAGCAACAAATATGCACCTCGCAGAATGTGTTTGTTAAGGGCCAATTTTGAACCCAGGCCATTTCCTCATTTTTCGCGTTATCGTTTTCCATTTTGCGTCACCGAATTTTTAGCGAGCTTACTCCACTGGCATCTTAGGAACATGTTTTCAGTCTCATTCTATTAAGCGTGTTGCTTCCGATCTCTCTCCAGGCGTCAACGACGTTGCGACACATATAGAAGTTTTTGTTATGATCGAACTGACTATTTCAATTTGGAGCGAATAAGGACGCAGGAATCGAATTAGTAAAAAAGGCGCGATTTATATAGAAGCTAAGGTCTAAAGTGAACAGCTAGGTCTTTCATTCAATGTACAGTCGACCAAAAAAGCTTACGGACCACGAGATCTTAGAACATTCTAAATATACGATTAGCGTTTAAAAGCAGCCAGTAAAACCGGGCATCCGAATGTTGTTCGCACGTACCACTAAAGGCTGGAAGTGGGAACACCAGGCTGCGTTTTGAGGCTGAGGAGATATTCAGCTTTTTTGTCAGATCTCTTGGTCCGTAAACGTTTTTGGTCGACTGTACATCAGCATCAAAGTTGGAAACGCCCTTCAATAGCGAATCTGCACGACCAGACGGCGCGAATAAAAAATATTGAGTAGCTTTGGTATTTGTCAATCTTTGATATTTTTTCTCACTAATTAAAACAAATCACGATATACACTTACAAATATCCGATGCCGTCATCTAAAGTTAGCGTGGGAATATCGTCTGCTTGGAAGGAGCTGACTGTGATTCGTCGCCACTGTTAATTCCTTACAGACTGATAGTTCTCGGTAGACAGATTCATTAATTGATTGATTGATTGATTGATTGATTGATTGATTGATTGATTGATTGATTGATTGATTGATTGATTGATTGATTGATTGATTGATTGATTGATTGATTGATTGATTGATTGATTGATTGATTGATTGATTGAAGCATGTTAAACTGTTGCACAGCTACCCCAATTACTTCGTCATTCATTAATAAATATAAATGTCGACTAGGCAATTTGTGGTTCCATTGATTCAGTCAATGAATACTCCATGGGTGTAGCGTGAGCTGCACAATCTGTACACTGTAGACGTCTAGTTGCGCCGCTTTTTTTTTTTACTGCTGCAATCTGCAGTATGCAGTTGAATGCCGTTGCAATGAACACCTTTACTACGAACTTACCTCTATAACGAAGAGGACTACGCGGGCAGACCTGGTAGCTGTATGTCTGTCTTACATCTGTATGGCGAGTGATACTATAATACAGAACTTTACAACCGATTCGCCTGGTTAACGGAATAATAAACGCATCCCCGGTGAGACTTTGGTCCTTAAGAGTGAAGGTACACCCCAGTACGGACTCTTTATTGTGACTTTGCGCTGACATCATCAAGGTTTATTCAGTGACAAATATCCAAGTTCCCTCCCACATAGGTGTCACGAAGGAAATGCGAAATACTTGCCAATATGTTTAGCTTAGCTGCTGGAACCTACGTAAAATGATTATATGATGCTCTGCTTAGTGTAACATGTGACATTAAGAGTTATATTAAGAATGATATTAAGAGCGACGTGCAATAACAGTAGCAAACGGCTCGGCCGAAGGAAGACCCGACGCTGGAGGACATTCGTTTCATATAGATTTCCTTGGCAAGCGAAACATTTTTGTGGATACGTTCCACATGCCTAATGAAACCTATGCGAAACGATATTGAGATTGCGCTAAGGGCAATACCGGGGTTCCGGCTGGAATGAATACTGATGATAATAGTGATGATAAATCGGGAAGCGTTAGCGGTATCTTACTACCTTAAGCTCTCCCTCGCGCCACTGCCGGAAGTTGTGAGCATGATATCGCGTTGCACAATGGAGTTTTTTAGTCTGTCCAATAGCGTGTTGCGGTTTTGCGGAACAGCGGTTTAGCAGAGAGGCATACGGTAGCAACAACGATGGTAGCGACATCTGATGACGCAGAGTCGAACCAGAGGGCACGCTGAGCTAATACTGTGCTGACTTGCGCATTCAACTTAAATGCGTTGGTACAGTGACATAATCGCGTACTCGCAGTACTTTTATTATTATTATTCGACGAGAACACTGAAGTGCCAATTTCGTGTTCCACACACGTTGTAGTTTGACGAAACGCCACATGGTGTCACAACGAACTTTCAAAAAAATTCGCGGCTCCAATAACGCGGCAGCCTGCAAATGGTAACAGGTTTGTTCGTAAACTAAACCTCTCAAATGTGATATCGGTGGTAGTGTCAATTGCTCTGTGAATTACGTATTATTATTAGTTGCGAAAACAAACATATACCATGGACAGAGTGGTCAACAGGGAGGGGAGCTGGCTGGCAACTGCCACCAAGAGAGGCACAACGCCTGCCTGCCTCTTAGGAAGCAGAGTATAGAAACAGATGTCAAAGGTAGGAAGAATGCAAGTACAGAGGAAATAAAGAACGATATGACAGGCCACAAAGAATAATGAAGAATGTCCACAAACAATAGAGTGCGCCGGCAGGAAAAAATACAGACACGAAGAAACAGGGGGCATAAACTGCGCACGTCGCACTAATTAGAAAGGGATGTTAAAATTGAATAATAATAATAATAATAATAATAATAATAATAATAATAATAATAATAATAATAATAATAATACAGGTGCTAGCGTAGTAATACTTGCGAAAAAGCCCACGAATATATATTCCTTGTGGATTGTTTGCTTCCCGCTACACAAGTAGCCGCAACGGCCCGTTCCGGCACTATTCCAGCTGGCATAGTCGCACATTTTTAACATCCTCGGAGACTAAGTATCTGCGGACGTGTCTCTGTGGAACAGTGCTTGCAGAGATAAATCGCTGCTTTTCAAAGGCAAACATCTCAGCATGATCACAATAAAGCTTAATTTATTTGAGCAAGCTTGTGTTTTCTTTATAGAGCACTCCAAAGGACGCGGCGTTCCTAATGATGTCAGTGGAATAACGGAGAACGTTTCGGTTCGCATTCATTTTGTTAGAAACGCGCTTAACCACAGTCCATCATTTCTTTGACTTTTAGTAGCCTCGAATGGCGCTGCTGTGGCCATGATTGTCGCTTTCTCAATTTTTCATACTTTTGTCCAATTCCCGCCCTTAAAGCTAAGCTTGCGTTAACTAAAACCCACACAAATACACTGCGTCGCCTATGTAACAACAAAAACAGACAATCTTCTAATTTGCTGACATCATTCCGAGACGGAACCAACACTAACAGGGGTAGTGCTAATAGATAGAAAGATGGCGGCATCAACTGCAGAGCACACGCGTGTAGCTGATATGCTGCTTGACATCAAAAGGAAAGCATGAAGCCGCAAAGTTCGCGTAATGCTTTCGGCAGATAACCGGCGGTCTGCGAGATTAACAGACTGCGCACCAAAGATAAGGACAAATCGTAGGCAGAGGTGAAAAGGTTGGTATTACGATATTTGCAGACTTTACAGTATTCTGCCAGCCGACAGAATAAAGCGAAGGTTGGGATTTTTGGGAGGAGCCTTCGTCCTTAAGTGTACATGAAACAGGATGATGACGACGACGATTATAATGTGAGAAGGGACTTTAGGCAAATAAATTATGCGCATAGGTTTTAGTTCACAGGTTATCTTCAAGGAAAAAACTTTATTTCCCAAAGTGACTAAAATACCTAGTCACAATGGGACTGTGGTTGCTTTGTGTATCGTACGCCCCCACGTTCTCTCAGCAACACATAACCTCGAGAAATTTCTCAAGAGTTGGTTATATATCATTACTGGCGGGCAGAACGTCGATCGCGTGAACGTTAGCGAACGGGGTTTCTGGTTCTGCCCGTGCGATAAATTGTCCCCGTGTCGGGCAATAAATGGCGAAATCGATTGCAACTGATCGCAAACCACAGATTCGCCGAAACACTACGTTACCCAACGGCACACCCAAAACCGACGTAATCAAGCATTCTTACTACTGCCGTTCCTCCTTGCTGCCACGAGGCCTAATTTATGGACCGGATCGCTGTTGACATTGGAGGTTAGGTGGGCAATTAATCTCCCCACTCGAGCCGGTGTCCACCCTGACCCCGGCCGCTGCAGTAGCTCTATCGGAAGGATCCTGTTCAACGTACACGTTGCCGGTGCTTTGTTCTTGGCCTCATAAACCACCTCCTTCAAACGCATCGTCCCTTCTTCGTTTTTCTTGTTTCCGGAAGGACCTGTTTAATGCGAGCCCGGGCTGAGTGCATGCCACAGGGCAAACGTTGGTAGGTAACCTAATTAAAAGTTTGGAAAGCCGTAGAGTAATTAGCTACAGGTTCAAGAGCGCGCCACCTTTCGCTGCAATGCAACGGAAGCCCAAATCCAGAGAGCTGACGGTTAAATGCCTTATACCAACAAGTTCAGACAATGGCTTGAGGGGAAAAGTTAAATCAAGGAAAAAAAAAAAACAAAGGCTGCGCAGGATGAGCGCTCTAGAAATTTACAGAACAAAAAACAGCATGAAACTGTGTGTTTTTTATGCACCGAGGTAGTAGGCCCGTGGCTTTGGCGTAGCGCTCCTGAGCTCCCGTCATACCCCATATAATGTACTATCTCACGTATTCGAGCTTCGCTGGCTCGAGCCAAATGTACGCATGAGGGCGTTCTTAGCACATTGCCCCCATCTAAATGCGGTTGCGGGGATCATCATCATCATCACCATCATCATCATCATCATCAACAACAACAACAACATCATCATCAGCCTGGTTACGCCCACTGCAGGGCAAATGCCTCTCCCATACTTCTCCAACTACCCCGGTTATGTACTAATTGTGGCCATGTTGTCCGTGCAAACTTCTTAATCTCATCCGCCCACCTAACTTTCTGCCGCCCTCTGCTACGCTTCCCTTCCCTTGGAATCGATTCCGTAACTCTTAATGACCATCGGTTATCTTCCCTCCTCATTACGTGTCCTGCCCATGCCCATTTCTTTTTCTTGATTTCAACTAAGATGTCATTAACTCGCGTTTGTTCCCTCACCCAATCTGCTCTTTTCTTATCCCTTAACGTTACACCTATCATTCCTCTTTCCATAGCTCGTTGCGCCGTCCTCAATTTAAGTAGAACCCTTTTCGTAAGCCTCCAGGTTTCTGTCCCGTACGTGAGTACTGGTAAGACAGAGCTGTTATAAACTTTTCTCTTGAGGTTGCGCGGTTGCAGTAAATCGAACCCACGACCTCGTGCTTAGCATCGGCACGCCATGCCCGCTTAGCCACAGCCGCATCTGAACCCTCGCTCTCCTCTTCTAAAGCAGAACGTCATAGCCCGTGAATCACCATGGCTGACCAGCCCTCCCCCTTTCTCCCACCACCTGTTCTTTACCTGCTTCGCGGGATCGGATCCCGGCCATGGCGGCCGCATTTCGATGGGGGCGAAATGCGAAAACACCCGTCTACTTAGATTTAGGTGCACGTTAAAGATCCCCAGGTGGTCGAAATTTCCGGAGTCCTCCACTACGGCGTGCCTCATAATCAGAAAGTGGTTTTGGCACGTAAAACCCCATAATTACATTAAATTCCTGATCTGCTTACAGCTTCAGAAACCAACACACATGAATAATCAATAATAAAGAGGTTGTAGTGGCTCTATTGTAATTAACAAGCCCTTTCCTTCACCGCGGTAATTAGGGGATGCCCCATTCAACTGGCGTGACCAATCAACGCACCCTGAAAGTGGCACGCTGAGAAGTGAGAGACAGCCAGCTGTATGCGCTTCGCGTTTCCCGCGTCGATCCCGCAATCTCTTCTTTCTTTCCTCCCTCTCTTCGTCGGCAGTGAGAAAACAGATGACGACGCAGTCAGTGAGGGACGCTGCGGTGAACACCGCTATCAGGCAGCTTCGTTCCGGAACGGTGACTTCTGTCCCGGGTGCTGGCAGACGGCCAGGCTCGACTGGCCAGCTTAAATGCTCGTTCGCGCTTTGCTTCGAAAACGAATAGCTTTACTTTTTTTGGCTTTCTCGCCGTCGGTTTGTCGGCGGTGGGCTGACTTTTCACCCCCGATATGGCGACGCCGATGCAAAACGGTATACGTGCTTTGCGCGCAACGGAGTTCGTGGGTGCAGACGTCGCCGAAACGCCAGCTGTTAAAGATGTTTGAGACGCGCGCGCTGTATAGCGAGACAGCTTTGCGGTGCTTGGAGGTTTTAGACGCTGTGGCGGAGCTCCCGGAAAGTGCAGCCCTCG